>NW_027469702.1:0-75976 GCF_051020765.1 Lasioglossum baleicum
TATGTGAGGGTCATTCCGCACAGTCCTTGTAGGTCTGATGTGTCAGGTATGTACTCTAAGTAAGTAGTTGCTGCGTTCTGGTAGTGCTTAATGAAAAGAAAGTAGAAGACAGGGAAGGCTCTCGGTACGGCTACTTAACAGGCTCTGCCTCAGACGGGAATCCTATTGGACCTTACCTAGACTTTTGCAGGCGTTGTATATACAAGATTCTGTGAGTTCAGCGAAGATTTGAAAGAAAGTCCACCAACCTCCTTGGAGTTTAAATCTCTCTAGCGGTCAGGGTGATAAACTCAAATGAAATCGGATCTATAAAAAATTATACTCCGATATCTTCAACTTGCTATATAAAGTATTTGTTCCTGGAAAAGGTAGCTAATAAAGCACTAAATCTATTCCTGAAAATACTAATGGTATTTCGAATTGTGAACAAAGTGGTTTCGGAAACAACAGATCTACTCCTGATCGCCTTACTATTAGTATATTGGAATCGCTTTTCATGAGGAAATCGTTAATTAACCTCGTTCAATGCTAATTAAATTAGCCTTCGCATAGAAAGACATATGAAATGATTTAGATTCAAAAGATTGTAACGGGATAACCGTGGAATCATTCTCGCTGGAGGATCTCTAGTGGTTCATAGTCAACATTCTGTCAATACTTGTATATAGATATATACATCTACCGTTAGGGGTGTTAACCCCAAGGTCACTCGCAAATAATAGCCAAAACACTAGAAGCATGCTGCATGTAAAGCAAAGAAGTAAACATAACCTAAATTGTTATTCGGAACCTTAGGCGAAAACGACTTAAACCAAATCAAAACTCATATACGACCTAATCAAAACTCACATAGCAAACTATATGACAAACAGAATCAAATCCCAAAAATTGTCCAAAATCAAACAGTACTCATCCATGCCATTATACATTTCGAGCAATTTCAAATAGGTAAAATAGATAGACAGGTTAGAAAAAGAAGAACTACGACAATATGAACCCGAAACTAAGGAACACTAACTAGATGGACCACTGATCACAGAAATTCTACTAACAAACCTAGCCATTAATCCACTGACTTCTACCGAATAATGTTAATACTAGGTAAGCGAGGAGCAATCGATACCATATTAATATCTTTCTAGACACCTTTATGTGGATCACTCATCTCTCAGGCGACCACGCGAACACGCGACAACTCAACTGCCATATCTCTAGTTAAAAATGTACTGCCTTGTTATCGGCAGAACACTTTCTCTTGATATTATTGACAAATTGGATTAATCAATTCTTAATGTTACTCATTGTTGAAACAATATCGAAACGCTCATGGTACTGTGTACTGTTTCATGTTAAAAAGATAGATTAAGTCCATTGACAGTGAACCGATATTTCATATATGGTTTCTTGCTAGAATTAGGAATAGATCGTCACAAGGAGTAGTTGTTAATCTGCTGAAAGTTTGAAATTGTTGGTTATGATTTTGTTTGAGAATAATACTTTTCAAAATAGTTTACGCCCCTTTAAGATGTATGGTGGAAGTAGAAAAGTATGTTGTTTGGAAACGGACTAACCGATACCGAAGAACATGAATATAATTTTAACCTCCCTAAAAGACGACGAAGAAATATATGCAGCACATCAGAATCTGAATCGTAATCGGGCCAATTCAATACTGTGGATGGAACTAATTACTATTGGTCACAGAAGAAGAAGAGCAATTTGGATACCCGTGAACGTACTACAGTAGACGAAATTACTGTTTTTACTGTTGTCATTATTCATAATAATACAAGGATATTGGACTGAAGATGAATACTTGCGAAGCAGTATTTTTTGCGAAATTACGATGAGATATCGATATCTTTCATTACTGCGGATCATGATACACTTTACACACTAACTTGGGCGGACTAATGACCGTTTGACTAAAATGAGAGATATTATAAAGATTCTACGAAAATCATGCAGTGGCGCATTTTATCCATATCAAGGACTTTGCATTGACGAAAGCTTAATGTTATGAAAAGGCCGCTTGTCTTTCAAGCGTTACATTACAACGTAGAGGAATCGGTTCGGTATAAAATCGAACGTACTGTGTAATTCTAAAACAGGTTACGTGCAAGACCTTATCCAAAGCTACAATTAGTGAAAGCTCAACAATTGTAGAAAGTCACGGGGATCGAAAAATCGGGAGCAATAGTCTTCTCACTTTCGAAACAAAACTTAGGAAAAGGCCACACAGTCGATCTAGACTGTTATTCGAGTTTTTTTTTCGACACCAGCAGTATTTACCTTTTTTCACAATGTTTGTACCAACGCATGCGGGTCCGTGAGAAAAGTACGGTAGGGAATGCCGAAGTTTGATGGACATTTGGTGAAAGAATTCGTTAGCTATAAAGTGAGTGGACAAAAGAGAAGTGTATATGGTTACAACTACGTGTACTGCAAATTTTGTTGCAGTGTCCAGGTATAGAGGATAACAGTGTGTGCAAAACCTGTGTGTGTTATGGATTATAACAACTCAATGGGCATAATAGGTAAAGGTGTTATGATAGTATGTAGCGTTAATTCAACGCGAAAGTCGATGATGTGTTACCGCAAATTATTCTCCTATATCATAAATATTTATGTCTGGAATGCTTATTGTCTGCAAAGGAGCATATTTGTAAAAGCAGCGAAGCAATACATGTCTTAAGGTCAATAGGATAAGAATTATATGCAGATATGCTACAAGTGGAGTACCCGCAGATTATTCGTATGGAAGCATAATAAATACAAAATAGTATAAGGAAATGGCTTTCGAGCTTCTTCTAAACACTGCAGTCATAAATGCTTTGTTTATGGTTGTGTAAGTAACTGAATAAAAATATTAGACGTATCAATTCCAAGAAAATTAGCGGATGCACCAACCTACTCAGACAATAAGAACTAAACCCATATGGATATGAGAACCCAGCATACCCGAAAGTCAACCCATACCCACCGCAAAACCCCATGATTATATCAAAACCCCCATCCCAGGTAGAGACAAATACAAGTTAACCAACAAGATGTGTGCGAGGTCCTTAGGTCACCGATATAGCTCACATTTTGCTCGTTGGTAGATGGCATTGCCCCGTTTATGAAAACATATCATCATAGTAGCAAACACGCCATTATTTTTTTAAATATTTGCAATAGCGATTTGTTGGTTCCACAAATGGAGGGTAAAAATATTTTTCACTTTCTTAATCATCCTTTTTACATTGCATAAGCTTGTTGCACGTAAAAATGCATAATATACTTTAAATAAATTAAAATATTTAATATTTTATACGCTTCTCCCCATGAATTGATTATATCGAATAAAATTTGTATTAATCGTTCAGTAAGTATAGACAATTTACTTAAAATTATGCATTTTAACATATGATAAACGTTTTAATAAGAAAATGAAAATAAATTCAACCATTCACCGATATTTAATCTCCGCTATACATCGTAGTAGAGTTCATCCCATTCATATCACACCGAAGATCTATATTAATAAAACTAACCAATAAAAATAGAAGCCCATACATGAAAGCAACGAATGTTTAATACCAAATATTGAAAAAATTGTTGCTTGTTTGCCTATCCAATGTAATATTTTCATAAACAGGGAGAGGAAATCAACCTTTGTGCAACATTTGAACCAAATCGGTGACCCACACGGCATGCACTCTCCTTGCGTGAAAAAGAATGGATATCCTGCGAGTGCAAATATGAGGAGTGCAAAGGAAGGCGTGTTGCTTTCTCTTTAAATATATGTATTTCTTCGTACGTCATATTGACGCGTGATCGTAGAGATAGATATAAAAGGAATGTCCGTAAAACTGGTGTTAAAAATGATGGAAAATTCATATTACGTGATCTACATAACACTGTGATCAGATGATGATTATTCTTACGTGCAAATATTGTTTATAGAAGAGAAACCTGTATTTATACAAGGGAAACTTGTTTTTCGTCATGTTCTATATTGATGAAGTTAATTCGTATTATTTTCAACAAATATACAAATACTATTGTCATTACGTTAATCATTCTTAATTTTATCATATGCTGCTTTATGAATTTTGTAAATATTACGTTAGGATTGATTTTTACGATCCTTTCCCCAAACTTTAGTCAAATCGTCAAACTGGTTCAGTCTTGATGCATAAGTATGATATGTTTGCTCGGCACTAAAAGGAACAAAATTGTGATTGCTATAGGCGGAAGGAAAACTAAAATCAATCTGAGAACTATTCACCATCGACTAGACCCCCCCCCCCCAAAATAACGTCCAATATCACGATTAAAAGCAGTTCACTCTACTTATCAGTCACTACTTTGAAATCATTGTAACTTAACATGTTCACGACGGGACCGATTTTCATATTTCTCGCAGCAAGGAGTGGAGCTCGAACTTGTGCTTCGCTTTACCAAAAAACGATCCTTCAGTCGTACAACGGACATTCATGCGAAACAAGACGAAGATACAACAAATATTACAAATGTTTATGTAAAAGAAATGGTAAATAATGCCATGAAGAAGGTCAAAAAAGAATCAACATGTTCTAACCACATCTGGACATGGCAAAACGAAGTTTATGATTTGTATTAAAAATTTACATAAGTATAAACCACCTACTACTCACTTCATCATCATTCTCTACCAAAGTCCACTTCTTTTTCTTAAAACTTTTATCCCCACACCTTATTTTTTATCCCATCATCCTCGCTTAGCATTAATCTCTACTTCCAAGAAAATTATATTCTTCCCTTAGAAATTCAGTCCGATCTTCTTCTTCTTCTCGTTCCTTCCATTCTTTCTTACGTTTCAACCACACCTTACGTCTCCACTCTTCTTATAGGCCAATTAATTTTCAATTTTCCTCCACGTTTATTTCATCCTTCCGATGCGTCATTCTCCGTTAGTATCTCCTTTATTCTAGTCCATTTATATCCCTGTATTTCTTTAACCATTCGTTATTCATTTGGCCTTTCGTTCACTTCCGTTCATCTAACTTCAGGTATTGATTGAATCAAATTGGGATCATCTATGGAAGCAGTTATTCCTTTCTCAATCGGTTACTCATCATCTGCTGTTTTCAATTACTGTATCCGTAATACAACTCAATTCTGATTTTCAACTTTTCATCTATTCCACACAATCGCGTGCTCCAATTTACGTGGTGGTTTTTTCTCTTCCTTTTATTCTTCAAATAATGTCGTCGCAGGTCCTCGCTCTAAATTAACGCTTTTATCTTAACGATTATATCTTCTTCCATATTTCCTTACTTTCTTCTTTACTCCTCCATAGTCTCGCATACGTTCTCGACCAAATCGTCACAGATAAATCGCTCGAAAGTTATTTTTTCTTTCCTCAAATCCTAACGCTTCTAAATATATCACATGACTAAGTCACAGTTACGACTATCTTCGCATTCCACTTCGATTTCGTCTTTGGCTTGGCTTCTCTCTCATCCATCACCATCGCATCTTTTTTCTATTATTTCTGCAGTCAAACTCATAATCGTCAGGGTGCATGACGTTTACTTCCTTCTATTTATAATTATCCTCACTTTTCGGATACTTATAACCACTTTTTATCCTCTAATACTAATAATATACCTCCTAACCATGCTAATGCCAGCATTGCTTTCTCTTCCAATTTACACGCATTGCTTTTCTTCTTCTTTCCAAATTCTGCACAATTTCCTCAATGTTCGCAATGTCGTAAAACCTTCGTCATAATTTACTATATGATTTTCCATTCATTCTTATTTCCTTTGCGTCATTCCTTTCCTTTTTCTCCTACCTTATTCTTTATACCGAAATATTCATTATCTACTGATAAGTATATTCATGATAACAATAGGTACATGCAAAATACAACTACGTTAACTCTTAATAGCAAAGCCATCTCAACTTCACATTTTTTCATCCCTGCAAATTCTCGACAGTTCCTACATGCCATTTTAGATATGCTTATATGCATGTAACCTTTACTTCACCGTTCTTATTTCAGTCTCACTTCTAGTCTTAATAATCCACCCAAATTATTATCATCGATTCCTCCCGTTTTCCACTCATTCCAAATTTTTATTCAAATTTAAAGTTCCCTCCCTTCCTCCCAACCTCACTCCTAGCTCATCTTCTACCACACTCTTAAATTCTTCCATTTCTTTCAGATACTAATGAATTCCTACATATTCTTTCAAAAAAGTTTTTACCGAGCAGTATGGCTAACTAGAAACTTATTAACTCTTTTGTAAAATATTCAATTCTCACAATACCGACTGTATCTTCACAAATCCACAAATGTCACTTAGCCTGTATACTCCTATCATCTTCTACACCGAGATAAACTATATACTCCAAACCACAGCAAACATAATATGCTCAAGTTGTTACAGGAATTAGACTACAATGTCATTCAATAGTCATTTCAAATTTTCACCATTTTATAACCATTTCTCATGCATAACTATTTTCTCATATCTAATTCGTTTATGCAGTTCAGCTATGCTATCCACTCGGAACAATATTCACTCATTTTTTTCTTTCCACTTCTATACGGATCAAAATAGTTCATGCAGTTCAAATACAATAATCTCCATAATTCTCTTCCATATATTCTTTTCATTTACTGGCATTGTACTTTCCAATCCAAGTAAATTCTCAATAATTCTAATATAACAAGGCGAAATATATTTTCAATCGCTTTCACCTTAATTTCCAATCAGCTGTTTCCTCCTCCTTCCCCTATTTCTATGTCCTAATCCTTATAAATTAATGAGCATCTTTCATCTCCTTCATGCAATACCGCATTTTCTAATTCAATTCCTGTGTCTTATCTTCTACACATTCCATTCATTTTTGTTGCTTTTTCAAGGATGGCTATCCATTCATTCCAATTTTCCAATAGTATAAACCCCTTGCTATTTGTTAAACTACTATTTCTCTTTTTTCTTACCTTACGATTTGAATCTACTATCGAGGATGCACAATCCTGTCGGTTCATTCCGATATCGACATCATCCGTTTCTTTACCCATAGTAGTTTTTGCTATCCTTTCCCAACCCTCCTTTATGGAGTCATTATCAATTTGAATATAATTTAAACCAAAAGTTAAATATCTTTCACCTTACGCTGATGCTATCCTAAACTCGTTCTTCTTTTTACTTCCTATTGGATAAACACCTTCTACGTCCCATTCTGTGTTTGGTATTAAAGGTATTCACATTTAAAATAATATCTTATTCTTACTGCTCAAACACATTAGTCTACCAATATCTAAATGAACTCAAAATTATCTTTCTGTAGCTTCATTGCGGTATTTGATGTGTCTTCATCCTATCTCTTGAACGTACGGTTTAATCCATCCCTCTCCTCCAATTATCGCTGAGCTAAGCGTACCTTCTTTTGCTAATATCTACCTAGTATCCTTTCCTGGCTTAGTATCTATATGGCTTCCCATCTTTCTTCGTTTCTCCAAATAGCTTTTCAATTTCTTTCGCGCTGTCTCTGTTTACAATTTTTCTCTGTAATGCAGTTTCCATCCTAATAATGTTTTTCACCTGCATATCTTCATACAATAATCTAACAATCTTCGCCTTTTCAATTGTCGAGTCCTTTTCATCCAGTCTGCCCAATAATCATGTAAATACTCATCCTATCCTCTTTTCTACCGACTGTTTTTGCCTAATTATTTTTAACTCTAGCGCAACTTTATCTAATATATCTAATTTTCTTATGCCCTTATTTCAAACATCCATTTCGATTTCCATGTCATATCATTTACCACAATCTCTTTTCCTACTTTTGCAACTTCACTTATGTTAATTAGTTGAGCAAATACATCATTAATATCTAATCCGATAAAAATACCAACTTCCTTTGTATGAAGATGTGCCTTCCCTATTTTCATCACAAATATTCAACTTTCTCATAACTCAACTATTTCTATTCCCTAGCACCATAGTCATTGTTCTCTAGAATTAACTTTAATTCTAATCCCATCCTCCTTTCTTAATTGTTCCTGAATGTTTACGTCCCTTTACCTCCCAACTTGTTTTTACAGGACTAATTAGATATATTCGCCCTAACCATTCTGTATCTACTTTATTATTTTTCTGTTCTTCGTCCATCTTACCAACCGGGCTCCTACTCTATATATTTTTCCGCATTTAATTATCTTTCCTTCATCCACGAGTTTCTATCCTTCAAAACTTTTCTCTAATCTTCCTCCACTTTTTCTAACTAACCGTCCTCTTAAATTCAACTACCTTCTATGCGTCTTCTCCGTATCTTGCATTTCATCACCGCGTGTCTTCTCTCCACCGATTCCATACTTTCAGGGTCAAAACTCCTTGAAATCTCAAACATTTTCCATGTTACCTCCTATCATTCTGTTATCTCTCCGAATAACTTTTCTCCTTCGCTTCCTAATATTTCCTTCCCGCCCCAAAATACCTATACATAATGTATCACTACACCTATCCCATTCTTGGCTCTCTTTCTTCTCTTCTCTATCCTACTAGTCCCAAATACTTTCCTACTTCATCATCTAGCATGTGTTCCGTGCCCTTCTTTCCTTTAGATAGTGCTCCAAGTAAATCCATTCCCATTTTCTCTCCGAGTTTTACTCCTGTATCATTAATTATCCCTTCCTCCTTCTTTCTCATTCTTCACAATTCGACATCCGTTCTCGCATCTTTCCCAATCCCGTATCTATTATTTATACTCTTTCCATCAATGCTCCCATACTTCTAGTGGTTCCTTCTTCTCCAATATGTCTTCTATATTCCTGGCTGTTCTATCCAATCCTCATTTCCTCTTCCCTTTATAGCCAAATTTCATTGACTGGTCTAGTTGTCTGCTTTTCTTTCGTCCTTCCAGTACATTCAATATAAAAACATTCTTCTAGTTCTATTCCTCTCCCTGCTTCCATTTATTCTCGTATAATCCCTTCTTGTCTTCCTTTCTTATAATATCATCTAACTTTCCTATCTATTTGTCCTTATCCTATTCTCCCATAAGTTCTCTATTTAGTTCCTACCATGTAGTGCGCTTTGCTTTCATCTTCAGCCTATCCGCTCCTTCTTATCTTCCTTTTTACTAAATTTTTTAACTTTTTCGCTTCCCTTATTTACCCCCTCCCCCTCCGCCAAGAAAACACCCTACGAGCTTTACACCTAAATGATCATTACCGTCCATAGAACGCAAAATCCTCCCCAGTGCTATACATTCCATTTCTATACAATCTACAATTCCGCCAAAATTCAATACAAATCCAATCGACTCAAAATTCAAATAAACAAAACATCATTTTGTCATCCACATTACCAACGACCAATATATATTCGTTTTCAAATCTAAATACTTTCAATCTCATTTATCTCCTTTTATTTGTTTACTCAAAGGTCACACTAACGCATTTCAATTCGCAATTATTCCATTTACAACGTATATCATTCCTCCTATTTTAAATAACAAACTAAATTTATTATGAATGAGCTCCCGTATTTCGCAAACGAGCAAATAATACAGTTACCCATTCCCATCAGTCACTTTCTTGACCAGAAATTATGTCAACCATTCACCAGTGCTCCAATAAATCTAACCATTCATCATTTTCTTTACCACTAATCCCCTCGCACTAAAATTATTTCAGGACCGACTGCCTTCGTGTCAACAATTCTTGCAAATAAACAAAATGAAAGGCAAGACGTGCAAAATAAAAAAACACTTGCCCAAACTCACAAAATAAGGAATAGGAAACAAAATATATACCTCCATTTACATCCCCAATTTTTTTACACACGTAATTCGACCCTCAGCTTATATAAGAGTAAGCAAACAAAATACATACCTCTACTCAATGTCAATCATAAATAAGTCGACAATCAAAAAGACAAAATAAGAGACAAATTATCATATTTTATAATAGTACCAAATTCGAGCTAGACAGTACGGATCAAATGGCCACAAAATATAGTGTCCAGTCACCATCGCCAACATTTTTTCAGCCTCTTCAACTTTTTTTCATGATCCTCTACTTAGCGATAATAAATCCATGTGTTTTATACAATGAAACAAATGATATAAATACAATGACAGAACATATTTTCCTCCAATTACCACAACCTTCCACACGGTATAGACATTAATCTGAACATCAAAACTTCAATCACCTCTTCCACAACCTCGACAATCCTAATATACCACAAACTTCCAAATAACTTTCTCTATTGACAATAAAACTATCCATATATGTTTTGGCTGCCAAAAAAATCTTTCTGCCAAATATACATTCAAATAAATCTTTTGATGTCAAAATTCTTTTCATACAAATAACAACTAGACCTAAATCAAAAACAAATGATAATACTACCTTTATATAAATAGATCTACATTTTTGTGGTTCCTATAACACTCATATAGTCTTCATCAATACTATAATGTAATGAAAAATATGAATTACTTTTTCTTTGTTATTTTACTTTTTTGCTTATCAAAATGATCGCTCAAGTGCAAAACCTAAACTCACTAGCTCCGGGACGGCACATGGCGCTGCGCGACTGCAGTGAACTTGTGATTTCTTTTTCTCAAATTTGATCCTTAACCGTTTCAGTAATCATAATAATAATAATAATAATAATTATAAAATAATGAACATTATTATTATTATTATTATTATTATTAAGAAGAACATTTGCATATTAGAATAAATTTTTTTTACTTCAATGATTATAAATAAGTTATAATTACTATTTATATTAATATTGTTTATTAAATAACTTTTAAATATCAAATAACTTTTATATACTGATAAATAAAATACTCTTCATAAAAAAGATAATCATGAAATATTGATATTATTAAATTTTGTTTAATTCATTAATACAATAAAGTAAGAGAAAATAATTCTAATACCAAAGACAAAAATAATTAACGATGTTATTAATTTATAAATAAAAAGTATACTCTTATTCACCAAATAAAATATATTAACCATCTGTTTCTGCTAGCCTTCGATAAGCACCGATCGTACCACACGGCATAAATTAAGTTGCGTTGTGCGCCGAGAACGACGCACTATTGCGTAGGCATGCATTTTTGTGAAAACGTCCTTCAACAATAAGAAAAACTGATCTTCGCTTCATTAAAACATTATTATCTGTTTCTCTGAACTGAATTAGTATTAATATCTAATAATAAGGATCTAAATAACAAATAACAAAGTGTCTATTTATCGAACAATGTATGATATGAAAAACAAACTGCGTCGAGCGCCTATAGGCATTCTCAGTATCACAAACGTAAAATATCTGAGAGCCTGAATGGGCGCCCACAGTAGGCAAAGGATTAATTTCGAATAATAAATTTCTTATTAAAAAAAAAAAAAAAAAAAAAAAATATATATATACATATATTTAACATATTTAAATTGAAATTTTATATTAAAAATAATAATTAAAATATGTAATTTGATAGTAGATTATATTTAATTCACTATTAAAATTAAATTAATTTATTTACAATTAAAAATTTTCAAAATATAGTTGACAAAAAAATATAGTTTTAGACACTATACAAATTAATATTTCATGAATTCGGTTAACGAAATATAATTTAGCTTTAAATATTATTATAAATATTACTTTCAATTTACAAAATTCGTTTTAAAATTAAACTATAAAACTGTATTTATTTAATTTCAAATAATTTAATTTAATTTATAATTTTATTTGTTGTTTAATTTTAGAAATTTATTTAATACTTTAATTATTGAAATTATTCTTATTATTGGTTCTCTTAATTATATTGATATTACTTTTCTGTAATAATTATTAATATTTTCAATTCTAATTGCAAATATTTCATTAACAATTTTAATTTATTTAGTTCATAAGAATAACAGTTGAATGTATTTAATATTATTAATTTATTTATTTAATTAAGTTGTAGAAACAATTTTAGTAGTATCTTGAATAGTAAGACTTAATTAAATATGTGGTCATTAAAAAATTTAATTAACTAATTTAACTAATTAATTTAAATAATTAAATTAAATGAATGAATTACTGATTCTATTCATATTTTTGACAATTTAAAGTTAAATTAATTTTAAATTCACATTTATGATTTCTAATAGTTTTTTATTATATTAGTAAAAATAAACTGATTAAAGATTTAGATTTATTTTTATTAATTGCGCATTAAAATCTTTTTCATTTAATTTAGTAATTTTAACATTATGAATTCTTTCAATAATTATATCAAGTTTAAACAGAAATGATAAGTTATGTTTATCATTTCATTATTTAATAATTATGTTAACAATATTACTTTCTATTTCTATAATTTATTTTTTTACTGGATACTTAAATCTAGATTATTAAAAATTGTTTTAATATTAGTAAATTGTGGATATTCTATAACTCATGTTTTAGCAAGATTGTATAGAATATTTTATACTTTGTTTATAACATTAACTTTATTATTTACTATTATATATTCATTTATAAGACGTAGGAATTTAAATTTTAAATCAATGCAGTTGTTCAATTATTTCATTTCAATATTTCGATATATATTTATATATTATTATCAATTTTAGTTCAAATTATTATTGATGCTCCATTTTATGCACCGATAATTTTAGACTCATTTATATAAAAATAAGCAAGATATGGTATATTATGATAAGTATTTATTTTTCAATAACATTATTTAAAAATTAATAATAATATTTTAATAAATATTTTATTAGATGTAAGACTGACTGTAGCAATGACATCAATCATTCCAATGGGATAAGTATTAATAGGAATAATAACTTTCACTAAATTTGGAATTCATTGAAGATATTTAATAATAATTTCGCATGCATTAAATTCATCTGGATTATTTATGAACGAACTGAAATAGTTTGTAAACGAAAAATTAGTCGTTCATTAATAATTAACAAAGCTATAATTCGTTTAATACCATGCATATCTATATTATGTTCTTGAAATATATGTACAACATTTTCTTTAAATTTAGTTAGAAAATTTTAATATTAATAGCTTTCATTTATCAATATTAAATATTATTATTGTTATTTTAGTATTGTTTATTAAGGTTTACTTATTCCATTTAGTTTCTTTCACTAAGCATGGTAATTAGTATTTTAAATTTAATCAATGGTAATCTAATTAATTATTTTACTTTAATAATATGTTGAATTCATTCAAACATATTCTAATTTACTGTAATTTTAATTTTAATTAAATTTATATAATTTGAGATAATATTAATTTCAAAAATTGAATTTATAATAAAAAATTTTTAAATTATTATTAAATTCCAAAATTATATATTTTTGATTTATTTCTATTAAGATTATTATTATACAATGAAATATTTTTAGATTAAACTTTATAAAATTTAATTTCCTAATTCATTTTGCTTCAAAACGAATATTTTGGTTTTCAGTGTCATTGACTAGATCTGTAATTTTATTATACAGAATTAGTTATATAAATTGAAAAAATTTTTTAGTTAAACAATTTTTTTATTCAACAATATTATATATAACTTCGATACATTTTTTAAATTATTAGACAAAATATATTAGCAATTATAATTGGTTTAAATGGATTACGATTAATTTCTTCTTGTTTAATTATTTACTATCAAAGAAATAAATTTTTTATTCTGGAATATTAACAATTATTTTAAATCGTTCAGGAGATTCTTCGTATTATTATTAACACCAATAAAAACAATGATCGCAAGATGAAATTTATTACTATGTAATTCAATAATTAAATAACCGTAATTTTATTTACTTTAACAATTTTTACGAAAAGAGCTCAAATTTCTTTTTGTACTACATAACCCATAGCTATGTCATTATAGCTCCAGCGCCAGTAAAATAAATAATATATCTATCCTATTATTTATGTAAAGCAGTTGGCTTGCCACGATACTAGGCGAAAATATCAATAGAGTATATCTATAACAGCGTAAATCAATCCTATTGTTTATGCAAAAAATTGTCACTAGTTCATTCTTCTACATCAGTTACAGCTGGTGTATATTTATCAGTTCCATATTTACAAATGATAGAAAAAAAATTATAAAAATTTTATTTGACTCATTTCTAGATTAACTATATTATTTTCAGGTATTTGTTACATTCATTCAAGTTTTAGTTAAGCTTTATCATAAGAATTTGATATATGGGTATACAAGATTTATCTATTTCACATTTATTCACTCACGCCGTATTCAAATCCGTAAGATTTATATGTGCTGCAAGATAGACCAGATCAGCTGCTATTTTTAGGGCCAAGGCGAAAATTTGATACCTCAGCGATTTCCGCCGCGAGAGTCGAAGGCGACCGGGCAGCTGCAGCAGCTGCCCCCACCCCCAGATGGTCTGTTCCGTTATACGAAACTGTATCTTAAGGAGACTACATTGTATGGCAGAATTTTTCATCTTATATATGTTAATGAAAAGAAAAGGTACTAGAAACAAGAAAAGGAATTATAACATAATATGTACGAAAATGTTGTTAGAGTAAAAAATAATAATATGCAGCATAGAAATTATCACGAAAGTAGCATTCTAGGTATAGATGATGCGACGTTAAGCTAATGAGATTGAAACGAAGAAAAAGGTGGAACTATATCATGTACAGCATATCGTATAGTATATAATACAATTATTTGCGTTCGTAACATACGGTTAGCAGTAACGAATTACATAGCAAAGGATTGTCTTCAAATATCATCTTCAGAACACTGGTACAGGAACTATAGGAACTACCAGTAAACTATTAGTAATTTCACATTGTGTCCTCTACCTTCTATTCATAATACCTTATGGTATATGTTTCTCACGGATAACGGAAAATTCCTAAAATCAGCACGAACTAACGACCTCGTTATGAGCGTTACATGTAACGAAAGGTTGCATTACGCGAAATATGTATAATTTTTCAAAGTAATTCAACCGAATGTGTGTAGAGATTCGAACAAAGGAAACGTGGTGGCATGTGTCGTGAACCACGGTTCTAGAAAAATGGCAACCTTCGAAGTCAGCCCGCGACACTTGTCCCCAGCAAAGAATAATCGCACCTAGATATAAAAAGCGAGATCCCAATCGCAGTCAGAGCAGTTAGCTGTCAGTAACACGTATACCCAAGATCGAGCAACGATTCTATTATTTCTATTTTTTTTTCTTTCTGTTATACCGATTTCACCGATTTTTATATTCATTACAATTATTCGCTATGATTATGCTCCCAAGTGCAGCAAACAACAAGTTACATTTAATATCGCATATGAAGATAACGTGAATGTTATTCCTTGCAATAGGTTTCCGTGAATATTATTACTCTTTGGAAAGTACCATAATACCGACCACGCGCCACGTGACTGACCGACATTCGATATTCCGCCCGTGGTGCAATTTTTAAACATTCGCGATTTTGGGATATGCCCCTCTCTCATTCGTTTGTGGCGCCGAAGCTTTGAGACACGCCGAAACGCCGAAAGTAGAAGCGCCGAAAGATAAAAAAGCCAGACGCCGAAACGTCCAAGGATCAAAATGTCGACACGACAAGACGCCGAAACGTCGGAAGATAAACCGTCGTATCGCCAAGACGCCGAAAGGTCGGAAAATCAAAACGTCGAAAAAAATTTTTTATTTGCAAGACATAGTATCGGAAACTTAAATATGTTAATATGATTTTTTCGCAGACGTTCTGTGAAATCATGGAAAGATATCACAGAGCTCACGATACTTTTCGCGTGTTTTCTGATAGTTTCTTTTACTATTTTTTCAATTGCACTGTCCATGAAATTTCAAAATACTTAAGTATCTTACGCCTTATGAATAGTATTAAAACACTTTAGTTTTGACAGTTTCATTTCAAATGGAGATTCACTTTGTAAAATTTATTTTTCAGTTTCTAACATCACTAGATTCTGGTTTGCTACTATAAGATATGATTATGTCATAACAGCAATCACTATACTTCGTTAATAGTAGATGTAATAACAATGGCACTAACATTGAAGTGATTACCATATCATATTATTCATATGTCAGGATTTTCGCATAATTAGTCCTAGTTCTAGTGTGCCGAACTATTTAAACTATAGTTGCATAGAAATATTGTAACGAGTCATTCTGTATGAGACTTGCAACTGTTACTTTTACTCGTGTGTCTGTGGCTGGTTATTCAAACAGCCAATCGAATAGAAAGAAAAATTATTTCGTTTAACATAAGGGAAGTATAAAGAAGTTGGAGAAACCTTTTGAGAACCATAAATTGAGAGAGAAAGGTGTTTCGAAATACATTGGAAAACCTATATAGCTCCATGTTCGTGTTCGAAGTATGCTGCAAGAGAGCAGAAGCGTAAATTATTCGATTAATCGTAGTATATTGGCATTTGTAGCTGGTCAATATTTTTACGGTCGCTTTCCCTCTAGATTAGAATAACAGGAGAGCGAGTGCGATAAAGCTTAGCATGCTCCAAAATACATTTTCCCAATGACAGTGCCACACTGCATCATCTGAAGCTCGATCAATAACAATCTATTTTTCTAGCGCCAACTACAAGAAAACATTAAAACACGATCACGATGGCGAAAAACACGAAATCGACGCTAATGAAAATTCCTAAACGGTCACGATAGATACAATTCAAAAATACAGTGTGGGTTATCTAACTCCACGTCTTTGACTGTTGTAAATTATTCAATTATCGTGCCAACAAAAGCATATTTCGTCGTAAATGACAAGACGATGAAGAATTTGCACTAAAAACTGAGGAAAACAATTGAACGTTAGGTGGTCCACCACCTGATATGTGGTATAAATCATCGAAAATCAGAAATCAGGAGAAAATTTTACGAATAAACGGATTGTCGATGACGATAATAATATAACAAAATTGTTTTTCCTTGTCATATACGTTAACCCAACGCATCTGGGTGTTGATCCGCGAAGTGAAGATATCAAAGCTATCCAACAAGTCTGTGCGTGTGTGCGTCACGTATTAAGAAATTCAGAACATGGAGTGATAGTGAGAAATATACAAAAGTAACCGCTAGCTGATTCCTCATAAAATAATATGCAAAAAAATGGAGAATAACAGTCCTCTGTACAGTTTCAGCACATTATATTCATACTTTCACAAATTAGGTATACGTACATAAATATTTTATTGAATGAAACGTGAAATGCTTGTAACAGAAACGATGATATGATAGTCGATAAAGTCGTGGTGATAATCGGTATGATATGTTAATTGCTGTTCCGTTAAAAGGTATAAAATATCTGTAGCAAGCATCTGTGAAAAAATTCAGAAATTTGAAAATACACGGTTAAGTATTAATTCCATTACGAATGGCGTGAAACGGCGATATCCATGAATATGGGAGAATTACAAGAATTTGCACCGAAGAAGTGGACAACACTACGACGTATTATCATATTTCCCCAGGATATCAGTATTCCAGTGGAAAGGAAAGTGAAAATGTAATAATCCAGACTAGATATACAGCAAATAACAATATAGCTACAACAGCTTGCATCAATAAGATAGACAATTTAATTAGTTGTGCAATATCTTTGCTAAAATTGTTAAGAAGATTGCTAAGAAAGAGATGGGAAAACAGTAATTATAGCGTTTGATGCCACTCAATGGTAACATTAATGACTTGTATTATTTGTCACAATTATTTTATAACGTTCATTATATAATTTTGTTATATACTAAATAATTGTGATATACATCATGTACAACGTACTTATATACCTTAACTGTTATGTATAGTAGTAAGTACTTATTTCATTCAAGTCGTTTGGTAAAATAATTATCAGTCAGGCCTTTCTTTATACAGGCATATATTATAAATTTTACGTATAAGTTGCTGCTTCTTATTACTAATGAGATATTAAACGGACTATTGACAAAATATTGTTTTGTTATCGTAATGTCAAGTAAATATATAGTATCTTGCGATACTGATTAAAGGTTTCATAATATTTTTAAATAATTTACTTTAGATATAGACGTGTTAATTCAACATTCCGCCACGAGAGTTAATTGAGCGCAACTAGGATCTATTACTGGCATCTGTGAAATTTGAGAACGACCAACCGCGATCGATGGTAAGAGACGCAACAATATTAAAAATAAAAAAAAAAAAACTTTATGAACTTTATACCCAACAAGAGGTACGCATTTTTGAAATCGCACAATTGAATTATTGCATGGATTAATATTTATCAATAAAATTATTGATGAACAATGAAATCTTGTAATAGAAGTACTTAATCGGTCAATGACAATCTATAGATTCAAAGTTATTCAATCATTTATTACCGCATTTTCAGAAATATCATATAATTATTTTGCACCGTTATATACAATAACGCAAATGAACTAGAGCGTAAACATTTGAAATTATCATCTTATGTAAATCTTCAATCATCGCGAACATTATTACCGATTAAAGTCTGTTGAGATCATCGATAATTACTGGCAAACTGAAATGTTCCAACTGCTGCGACACAAATGGAACGCATAATGTCCCGCAACGCACATCAAAATCAAACTCTAATATTTTTAAGTAGAAAATTTAATATTACAAGCGTATGGCTACCAGAAAATTTCGAAGAAATGTAAATAGAATCAAAAGTGACGATATTGGTGTGTGAAGTTTGTTACAAATACATTCACTAGAGGAAAATGTGAGAAAATATGATCACCACTGACGAAAAGAAATTAAATTTTGGTCCATTACAGCAAATGTGATGAATGTATACAATTTTTATAGGTATCTACATCCGGTCAAATGATTTAATACGTATACAATATTGTTTCGTATAAGTAATATTTGAATCTTTTTGTCGAATGTAAACCATTTGGACAAACATAATTTAACCATATGAATTTTTGTTGTAATTACATTCATAGATTTTATCTAAAAGAGAGTAGATGACTATATTAAAATCCTGATTTTAGAATTATATAGGTTTAATAGCAATGTAATGTGAATTTTTTGCACGATAAGTATTTAAAGCAGTAAATACAACAAGTATTAAATAAGTCAAATGAAATTAGTAACAGCATAATACAAATTATCTCAAATTAATTTTTTAGATGTATTTTGATATGTCAAAAGTATTTTGAAGAAGGTAGTAGTAATCACTGATTCTGATGCAGATTTGCATACAAAAAATAGCGAAAAATATTCGACGAATATGTATAATATATTTATAAAATAAATACATGAAACGATTGACCGAAGAAATATACTACTGAAATCAATCGTTTAATTTATTATTTAACACTACTTCTACGCTAACAGTGAATACGACTCGTTCTGGACATTTTACTTCCGTGACTGTTAAAAATATGTATATAGGACCCATAGGACTGGGTAAAATGTATATCAATATTTTATTAAAATAGAGTCACCATAACGTACTTACTTTTATATTCGTTATTTCATATTATTAAATACCAATTATATGCACTATATTTAGTTCTAGTGAGAAAGGGTAAGATCATCTATAAATTAGTTTAGATAGTTAGATTCGAAATTAAAAACGAAAATTCATATATTCACGTCACTGTCCTGTCTGAGAAATTTTTCCATACATTCATCAAATATCATGCAGAAGAGAATTAAGATCAAAAGAGTTTTTCCACAGTTACGTTCAAATCGAGTTTTATCCTCTGAAAGAATAGCAGATGTAAGGAAAAAAATGGACACAATATTTTTGGTTATTCTACAATTGTGTAAAGTTTCATCAGTATGGTCGATTAATAATTCGTGTTTTTATAGAAATTGTGATTTAATCTGTTTCAGGTCCAATACGGGTCAGGCGTCATTATTAATATGTTAGAAATGACTCCACGGTTTCTAGGAAACATCATTAACATTTCCACCCACCAAAATTTCAACAAATAATTTCGAACGATAGAACGATTGTACTGCTTTGAACATATACATAAATATTTCACGAATTTCTAAAAAAATGTACAGATTCAAAATACCATATGCAGAAGAAAATAATATGAACAATACATTTCAAAATCGCATGTTATGTTAAACCTCCAGTATTTTTTATTTATTCTTTCTCCCCTTTTTTGCAACTTTAGCTACAAGATATACTTCGGTATTATTTTCCTATAGAAAGCTGTAGCGATCGAAACAATTTGCCAAGTCCCTACTTTGATACTCTACATTCTACGATTTTTGGCGATAACGCTAACAATAGTTTATACAAAATATATGGAAAAATCTTTATATTTATTGATGCATAAAGTGTTATCATCTGGTCATATATTCAATTCTCATATTATACACCCTGAAAGGAAAAATATACCAAAATTCACGAGTACAGATAATACTGTAAAATTCAGACAAAATATGCTCTGAATCAGTTAAATTTAAGTGGAAAATTCCAAACACTCAATACCTAGGGTTTAACAAAACTGGATATTTAGTAACAAGTAGACAAATTTCACATTACGTAATTCGCATATCACACTTAAAATCATTTAATCGATCCCAAACATCACGTACGTCGGACTATTTCTTTAATATACGATTGTATTTGGCGATTAGAAAGTGTGTGGTGCCATTTGGTAATACGCGTTGGGAGTTGCAGTGCAAATGCTCGCCTCTCTATCAGCGTACACATTAGAGGTGGTAACTATTGCGAAGGATTAGAGCATCCGCAGTTTCCTGGTATATGGAAAGTTATTGTTATTTCATCCTGATATTACTTTATTGCGTATAATTTCTGTATATGACAAATTAATTACTGTAATTAAAATTGATTCAACTTATATCGTGCCTGAATTCATTGCAACCGGAAGAATCCTATAATGCACTTATATCACTTACACAGAGATCTATGTTGCATCCTCTCGGCGTTTCTTTCCCCCCATTTTTTGGATAAAAATTATCTAGTTTATGATCTGATTGAATTTTGACTAACAATTATTACTGTTGTCGATAACTGTACATCAAACGACGACATCTTATCGAATATACTGTTTATAATATTTTATAATAATATATAATATATAATAATAGGATAATGATAAGAATATATTATTCAACCTATGATTAATTTCGACATTCAGCAAAAGGAGAACACACTATGCTACGCGTTACAATTAACGTTGCGAAAATTTAAAGAAATTCAATAAACTTCCTATCGAATACCAAAACCTCTGATAGTATTTTAGACCTCAAAGGATCTAATCAGACGAACAATTTGTTAATGCAATGTTGCATTGCGTTACGATCGATTTGACTATTTTCTAGAGGTCATTGCGTCCTTAGGATCGAAATGAAGTAGTGAGCTCTGGTATATTTCCTTATTATCAATCAGCGTCCCTTCACTCGCGGACATTAGTATCATACGACAACTTGGACTGGAGCTTGAACTAATTAATTCCTTGGTTAATCCTCTGCGATATCTTCAATGTAGATTCGTCATTTTCCACGCATTGTTGTGTAATTCTTATCATGATTTATCGATTACCCTCGGTATTTGGAACCTAAGTAAACTCCAACCGAGTTAACAACTCATCCCCGAGACGGTGGAGCTGATACAAACTCGGAACAATAAATATTATATGGACGCGAGAGCAGTGATGGTTTACTATTAGCACGTGCAGGCAAAGAAAAAATTAACCTCGTTAATCGCAAAATACATAGCGCAAGATGTAATCCAACCATGGGTGAACACATAAATAATAAGGATTCTATTAGAAGGACAGAATTGTAACATTCGTGACCTAAAAATGAGCCCGAAATAAAACTGTTGGAAAATGTAGTTAAGAAAAGTATAAACAATGACTATCGATAATAATAATAAGCAAAATGTCCATGATAAGTTGCGGAAATGGCGGAGATATTCGGAAACAAGGAATGATTATAGGAAACAAATTTTGTTTATGTGTACATCACACAATATTCCATATACACATTTTTTCTGAACTAAAATTGTGTTCTAGAAATGCTAATATATTTATTACACGTTCAAGCTATTTTTAATTATATAAATATTTGATTATTCAGAAATTATTCTATCTACGTAACATATTACATACAAATTGTAACCTCGGTTCACAATTACGTTGACTAAACATTTTCTTTATTTTACCTTGTATTTATCACAAAAAATAGAAATTCATTTTTATATGAAATATGAAATTTTAATACAATTAAAAGGCAGTAAAAAATATTGTGCTCCACGTAAAATACAACAAACAAATTATATTACTTTATTTCCGTAGTCCTAACATTAAAATATCAAATTTCACATAGAAACACATTTTCACTTATTATAATGAATACTTGGTAAATTAAAGAAAATTTTTAATCAATGTAATTTTGCATCGGCAGAAAAAACTTCCGGAGATATAATGTGCGTACCTTTATCAGTTGAAGAATATCAAGGATTTCCAAATGTCATACTAGATGGACCAAACTCCAAACTTTCAAATTGAATATTATATTATATTAATTATTACGGTCACTACAACGTGATTCTCTCTGAAGAAAGGTAGTCTCAGAAATGCCCTTGAGAACATTATTTCTCAGTGCATCGTATTTGATTCGTCTTAAATCTGAAATGTACGGGGGAAACTATAGGTCGCAAATAAATCATTTATTTATAACATTAACCGCAAATAATATGACTAATTGCACAGACACGCATGTAGTGATATCACGGTCAATATTTCCTCAGTGTCCAATGTTGTAATACACGTGTGTATTCTGAAGAATGCAGGTAGCGAGTGAAACATAAATGGAAAGCTTTAGAAAAATTTGAATGCTTTCAAAGATAAACTTAGTTGAAATGACTGTTAACAATAGTTAATTCCGCATATTATTAATTCAGCAATAGGGCAGTAATACGAAAATTAAAAAAATTACGAGTTTCGTACTATCGCGAATATCTGCGAAAGTACAAAAACATCGTGTAGAAGGTGAATTTATGTTTTCTGTTATTTGTGACTTATAATGCAACGTCAAAAAATATAAAGACAACTAGCACTTGCCTCTTTTTTCTCAAAACTCATCCCAGAAATCTGAAATTCATATGAATTTTTGAGTCTCCGAACGTCAATTGTTATATGAAATTCAAAATTCGATGCTAACATATCAATCGAGCGGTGGAAATTAATTTTCATATAGGCTACGTAAAACTGCATATTACAAGTAAAAATAAATTTAAAATAATTAAAATAATTTAATAAAAAAAAGTGGCTGACTCTACATAAAAAAGTAAGTCGGAAAAGAGGAATGGCAACATCGATTACGACACGAGCGGAATTGTAAGAATTATTGAATTCAAGTTTCTGTTAAACGAAGTTTTATACGGAATTACATTACTCCCTCATTTCGACCTATTTTTTCGCGTAAGGTCAGCACACAATCGAAGATACTACCCATCCGGTAACATCTTGTATATATTGCGCTTTAACTATAAAACATACGGCCGTATTCGTTAGTAACGAACTGCATGTTTAGGGGGTGATACGTGTAATTCCTAAGTTTTTCAAGTAATGTCTTACAAACTATCGAATTCCCTAAACTAAAACTGCATATTCACTACCTATTTGTTCTTCCTTCAGTACCCTCAGAACTGGATACCGATCAGCTACGGCGTTCATTCGGTAGAACCACCGAATCCAGTAGTAGTCGCATATTTTGTTAATATCTCGAAACCAAAAAGCTATGCTTGCTGACCATGATATCAGTCGAAAATATCAACAGAATACCGAAACTTTCGAGTAGCAGCGTAAACCTAACCTATTATTTAAGTAAAAAATTAGCTCTCCACGATATTAGTCGAAAATATAAATAGAACATATACGCTATCTATGACGAGTGTAAACCTAACCTATTATTAATGTGAAAAAGATTGCGCACCACAACGTTAGACGAAAATATAAGTAGAATAAACATACTCTCTACAAACAGAGTAAACGTAACCTATTATTTATGTAAAAAGTTTGGTCGTCACAATATTAGTTGAATCAATAGACAGATTACTCAAACTTTCTAAAAACTGCGTAAGCCTTAGTTATTACATATTTTTAAATGTTTACTCACCGCAATATCAGTCGAAAATCACAATAGAGTACTCAAACTGTAAGAGCACAGCAAACCAACGCCATTATCTATGTAATACTGTTTGCTTACCACGATATTAGTCGAAGATATGAATAAAATTTTCAAACTGTGTAAGAACAGCATAAACCTAACCTATTATTTACGTAGACAGATTGATCGCCTCGATATTAGTCGAGTATATAGAATACACAAACTCTCTGAAATAAGGTAAACCTAAGATATCACTTGACAGAACAAGTTTGCTCGCCATAATATATGTCGAGAGTATAAATAGAATACTCAAACCTCCAACACGCAGCGCAAATCTAACCTATTATTTGTGAAAAACTGTTTGTTTACCTTGATACTAGTCGAAAATATAAACGGAGAACACAAATTCCATAGAAACAGAGTATCCCTAACCAACTACATATGTAAAGAAGTTTGTTCGCCCAATATTAGTCTTAAATATGAACAGAATACAAAAAATCTCTAAAAACAGAGTAAACATATCCTATTATTTAAGTATAAAGTTTACTCGACACGATATCAGTCGAAACTACGAGTATCATACACATGCATTCTAGAAACAGCGTAAACATTACTTCTTATTTATGCGCAATACTTCTCGCGCCACAATATTATTCGAAAATTTAAGCAGAATACAAAAACTATCTAAGAACAGGGTGTACCCAACCTATTGCTCATGCAAAACAGAAAACCTGACCGGCTAATGCGACAACTATTGTCGGCGATTTAACGTGCCGTACCAGCCACTAGGGCTTAGCGACACGGTCTCCATGGGCCGGGGATTGGGATACGCCCAATCAGCGCAGTGCATGGCCCTCTTTACCACGCACCTACCAATTAGCTCGAAGACTGCAAGCCCTACGCGCTAACCTTGGGTGGACCGGGACCTTTCTATATCCCTACTGGCTATGCAGGCCAGCGCCCGAGACTGCGAACTCCGAGAATCAAACCCATGCAAATTGTATTAATGTAAAGCTCTGTTTAACGTATGAATGTCAATGTTGAGTGCCAAACCGTTGGAGAACGGTATCACTACTTTCCAGAACCCCACCGCTGAGACAATGCTATCACCTATCCTGTTATTCGGAGAGTTAAACCTGGTCATCCGGGAGTCAAGTAACTGCATAGCATTCTCAATAGGCGCCGTAATTCACGATATTAATATAAATACCATGAGTCAAACGCTTCGAGAACATTACCACATGCTATACAGTCAAACCTTTTATCGAAGACCACTAGCTTTCGAGAACCTAACCTACTGTAACTGCAGCATATCTTAAAATTCAGGGTAACAAATTAATGGACATTTTTGCCCATGGTCACCGTTGTCTCTGGTATGAATAGCAAAGTCGAGAGTCAATCATTTCGATATCGCCACTACATTTTTTGAGAGTCGAACCGCTAAGTTATTAGCCTCACCTATTCTGTTAACCCATGAACCATATCAGCTATAACGGGAGTGACTCCACTGTACAGAACTGACAATAAACACACTAATTCACGGTATGAATGTTAAAGTAGAGAGTCAAACCTTTGGAGGATGTTACCACTTGGTCGAGAGTCAAACACTTTACAGAACCACTCTACCACCCAAGAGCCTATCCCGCTGTCACTAATTATAGAGTGAAACTTTTCACCAAAGGCCGTACCTTCTGGAACCGAAACCGTTGGTGCAGCTTACAGAATGTTTAACGAAAAAAGTTAGTGGACATTGTAGAACACGGACTACTTAATTTCGTGTACGAATAGGAAAATCGAGCCTCAAACCCTTCGAGGATATTACAACATTTCTTCTAGGGAGGAACGAAAACGTCAATATCTTCACGAATCCTGTTATTCCGAGAATCATGTTGGATATTCTGAGAGCCACTCCGCTGTATTGTATTGACAATAGACTCCTTAACTCATGGCATAAATATTCAAATAGGGAATCGAAACGTTGGAGAACGTTACTACGATATTCCAGGACCTCTCCGCGTAGTCAATACCTTCTTTACCAATCCCGTTATACCGAGAGACAAGCCAGATCTTCCTGGAGCGGAACCATTCCATAGTATTACAAACGGACATCTTAATTGACTGTAGCAATAATATTGTCGAGAGTCAAACATTCGCGAACGATACGAATTGTTAGATAGCTAAATTTTTACCAAAGACCCATCCAATTCGAGAATTTAACACGCTGTAGAAAGAGTGCAAATTAATGTTGACGGAAACAAGTTAGTGGTCGTTGTTGCAGATGGTCATTTGAAGTTTATGTATGAATAGAAAAGACGAGGGTAAAACCGATCGATAATGTTATCACACTACTGTGAGTCGAACCGCTAAGTCAATAGCTTATCCTATCCTGTTATTTCGAGAGTAAAACGAGAAATTCCGGTAGTCAAACCGCGGTGCAGTATTCGTAATAGTCTCAGAAATTCAGGCTATGAATATTAATGTAGAGCGACAAATCGTTGGAGAACGTTAGAATCACACTTTTTACAGAAGACCATATAAACAACGGGATATGTGAAGATATGGACCTAGCGTTTCGTCTCCGAAAATAGGTGATTTCATTCTGGAATGGTCTGACACTCGACTTTGCCGTTCAGATTTTAAATGCAGCTGTCAATTCAGAACAACGTGCAATTCTATTACTCCCCAAATTCGCAGTCAGACTCTCGTAATAGCCGGCCGGGTTCTCGAAGGATAGAGGTTTACGGTGAAGAGATTGTCTCCCTAGCAAGTGACATCGCGCAGTATGGGCTTGTGTCTAGCCTTTAATGTTCATACCATCAATTAAGGTGACCATTGATAATACTCTGCAGTAGCTTTACTCCCGGAAGTCCTGTGTCGACTCCCGGAACTCCGGGCCTGACTCTAGGTATAACAGGATAGGTGAAGGTATATGACAAAGCGGTATGACTCCCAATGAGTGTACTAACGTTCTCGAACGGATTGAGTCTCGGCATTGCCATTCTTAGATTAAATTAAGATGTCCATTACCTGAAATGTCGGTTAATTTGTTTCCCGCATCTTTAATTAAGACTCGTGCTAAAGCGCGATAGGCCCTCGGAAGGTAGCGTTCTTCGTTAAGGTGTCTGACTATCTACCAAATAGTATCGTTCGCGAGGGGTTTGACTCCAGACCTGACAGGATATTCCTAAATAAAATTATTAAATGCCGTGTATAAATATTAAATGGGCGTTTGGATATGCTTGACTTGTAAGAGACTGAAATTGATTTGTGTATGTTACGGTTAGGTTCACGGGCGTGGGTTGAGTTCCCAGACATATATATTTCCGACATGCACGAATTAAACAAGAGCACGAAATAATTAAACATAGCAATTAAATGCTAGTAATAGGTGCATTAAATGGGTGGGTGGATGGGTCTTTCTTGTAAAGGGCCTGTTAGGTCTTGGGTTGCTTTTGGTTATATCCCGGGTTTGGATAATTTTCTCGGACGTTCAGTTTCGGTCATGCAGAAATTAATCAAAAGCAGAGAATAATTAAATTGTATTACCAAGTGAATGTAAGAATTACATTAAATAGGCGAGTAAATTTGTCTGCCTTGTAACGGCTGGATAAATTCAGGGTATATTTCGATTGGGTTCTCGGTTTTGGTTCACCTTCTTGTACATACATGTTCCTCACATGCATAAATTAGACAAAAACAGGAAATAAACAAATAGAATTTCAAATACCAGCAATAAATACATTAAATGTGTGGGTGGATTGGACAGGCCAGTGCCGGGTCGATAGACCCTCTAATTGGAGGTAACGATCTCCCACGGTTGGACACCCTATTCTAATATTCATAGCGTGAATTACGGAGCTTATTGCCAATACTGTACAATGGTTTCGACTCCCGGAATTCCTGGTTTGACACACAGAATATAAGGATATGTGCAGCAATTTTCTAGGCCGTACGACACTCGAAGAAGTTGGTATCGTTTCGTTGACTTTCGATCTTCGTGTTCATGCATGAAATTAAATCGTCCGTCTGATAAAATACCTAGTAATATGTTTCGTCGAACATTAAGCACGAAACTGGCTACAGCGGGTTAGGTCTGCGGAATGCATGGTATCCGCTAAAAAGACTGACGTTCTAGCAATTAGCAATATTTTCCAACGGTTTGACTCTGTACTTTAATATTTATTCCATAAGTTATAGTGTCTATTTCCAATAGAGTACAGTGGATTATCCCTCGGAATAGCTGCCTGACTCTCGGAATAGCAGGATAAGTGAAGCTATTGACCCGGCGATACGACATTCAGAAATAGATTACCATTCGCCATTGGTTTCACCCCGATCTTGCCATTCATACTTTAAATAGACCTTTCCATTATGCACAATGTGCAGTAGTTTATTTCTCGGATTTTGCAGTTCCGCCCTGGTAATTGCCGATCAGTTTCTCGAATCCTGTAGGCCTTCGGTGGAAATCATGACGCTATCACAAGTGGGAGTGTGATCCAACGGATTCAGTCACTACATTAATACTCGTACCGTCATTTAAGGTCTCCCTTGATAATACTATAGAGTGGAGTAACGCCCGGAAGGCTGGGTCTGGCTCTTGGAGTAAGAGAATAGGTGGACCGATTGACTTAGCGGTTTTAATCTTAAAAATGTGATAATATTCCCGAATGGCCTGACTCTCGGTATGAATATATATATCCCTATTGGCAATAGGGAGCAGTGCATTGACACCTGGATCCCCTAGTCTGACTCTTCCAATGACAGGATAGTTGTATGTACTGATTTAGTCGTCAGATTCTGGAAAGTAGTTATAACGGACTCCAACGGTGTGACACTTCAGTTTGCCGTTCTGGCTTTATAAAGAGCTCTCTATTATGTACAGCGTGCAGTGGTTTGGTTCCGTGTATGCGCAGTCCGACTATCGCAATAGCCGGCCAGTTTCTTGAAAGGAATACGTCTTCGGTGAAATGTTTGGCGCTATACCAGTGGTAACGTTCTCGAACCGTTTGACTCTCAACTTTGCTACTCAAACATAAAATTGAGGCTTGCAACATGTCTAATGTTAAATAATTTGTTTCCGTGACCACTAAATGAGGCTCCACGCAGCGGATTCCGTTCACGGAACGTAAGGTCTTCGGTAAAATGTAGGTCATTATAATTAGTGGTAACGTTCTGCATCGGATTGACTGTATAATGTAATGTTTAGACTGTGTATGACGGTGTCCATTCGGCATACTAAACAGTGGTTCAACTCCAGGAAATCCTGGTCTGACTCTCAGAATCGCAGGGTAGGTGAAGCTATGGTCTCAGCGGTTTGACTCTGAAAACAGGTGCTAACGTTCTCGACCTGTTTTATTCACGATTTTCCTTTGCCTACATAAAACTGAGGTAACCATCTGCAAAAATGTATACAAGTTAGACTTCATGAACATTAGATTGTACTCCCGCTAGGGCCTGTTAAGCTACCGCAAAGTATGGGCCTATAGTAATAGCTTTGACTCAATACCAAGTGGCACCGTTCTCGACTGGTTTATCTCTCGACTTTAACATTGAAGCCGTTAATTAAGATTTCCAATGGGAATAACATGCATTTCTTTTACTTCCGGATGTAATAATTTTACTCTCGCTATAACAGGTTAGGTGAAGGTATTCAGGTAGCGGTTCGACGTTCAAAAGTGTGGTAACGATCTCGAACAGTTTGGTTCTCTATTTCTCTATTCATATATGAAATTAATCTGTCTCTCTGCGAACATGCCTACCAATTTGTTTCCGTGATCACTAAGTTAGAAACTCGCTACAGTGGATTAGTTTCTCGGATGGTAAGGTCATCGGTTAAAGGTTGGACCGTCTTGCAGTTGGTAATACTATGCTGTGGCTTGACTCGCGGAAGATCAGATTTACCTCCCGAAATGACACAATATGAGAGTATCTTCACATAGAGGGGAGGTTCTGTATAGTAGACGTGAAGTTTTCGCGCGGCTTGTCACTTGACTTTGTCATTTGTATTCCAAACAGAGCACTCTATTTTGCACTGTGATCAATGGCAAGGCTCTGGAATTCGCAGTCTCAGATTTTTCAATAGCCGGTAAGGTTCTCGAAAAATACAGGATTTCGTTGAAATGATTGATTGTATACATAGTGCTAATATTCTCCAAGGTATAGAATCTCTACATAAATAATCGTTACGCGAATTAAGATCTGTTCTATGGTTTTACTCCCAGAACTCCTGGGCTGACTCTTGAAATGACATGATAGGTGATGCTCTTGACTTAGTGGTTCGATTCTTCTAGATGGCCGTAAAGTTCGCGAACGGTTTTGCTCTCGATTTGGCTATCCATATATTAAATTAAGGTCTGCATTAGTTACATTGTCCAGGAGTCTTATTCCGAAAATTTGTGGTTGACTCTCGCTACTGTAGGTTAGGTTATCCGACGCTAGTGGTCTTGTGTAAAATGTTAGACTCTATACCAAGTGGTAATGTTCTCAATAGGTTTGCCTCTCGACATTAATATTCGCACTGCATAGTTATGGTGTCCATTAGTAGTGTTATGCGTCGGTTTGTCTCCCGGAAGTCCTCCGCCGACACTCGGAAGGGCAAGATATGTGAGGGTACTGACTTACATGTGAGACTCTGGAATGTAGTGGTAACAATTTTCAAGGGTGAGACACTGTTCCTTAATATTCGTGCCCTTAATTTATATGTCTGGTTTGGTTTTCGCAATCGCAGCATGTGTGATTCTATTGACATAACAGATCGTCTATCACAGAAGGTGGGAACGTTTTCGAGCGGTTTGACCCTCAATCTTCTTATTCATAATGAAAGTATGGTCCCCGTCACTAAAATTATTACTAATTTGATTCATTGATCACGAAGATACATTCTCGATGATGCTTGTGAGGTTCGCAGATCATACGCCATTCGGTAAGGCGTTTGACATTATAACAATTGGGAACGTTCACAAACGGGTTCAAGCAGTACCTTAGTAGTCAAACAGTGAATTAAAGAGTCTGTTGCCCATACATTTCAGCGGACTTTCTAGCGGAATACCGGGTTTCCCTCTTCGGATCACAGGATATGTGAAGCGATTGACTTGGCCTTTCGCCTCTCACAGAAGGTGTTAACACTCTCGAACGGTTTGTCGCTCTATTTTAATATTCAGGCTGTGAAATAGGGTGTCTATTTCCAATACTGTACAACTGATTAACTCCCGGAATATCTGGTCTGATTCTCTGAATCACAGGATAGGTTAAGCTGTTGACTCATCCGTTCGACTTTCAAACAATGTGGTAACATTCTCCAATGGTTCGACAGTTGATCTTCTAATTCAAAGACGAAATTAAGGTACCCGTTACTAAAATGAGTACTAAATTGTTTCTCTGATCAGGAATTCATACTGCCGAGAGAGCGGATTAGGTTCACGGAGGATAAGGTCTTCGGTAAAGCGATTGACATTATACCATTTGGTAACGCTCTGAAACGGTTTGATGCTCTTCTTTAATCTCCTAACCGTGAATTCAGGTATCTATTGGCAATAGTTGGTAGGGCCATTACTCCCGGAATAATTGGTTTGACTCTCGGAGTTATAGGATATGAGGACGTATTGTCTTAGCAGTTCGACACTCAAGGACGTGTTATCGTACTCGAACGGTTTGATACTTGTTCATCTATCTCATACATGAAATTAGCATGCCACCACTATAATGTATGCTCATAGGATTCTCTAAACATGAAGTTATACTCTAGATGGCGTGTGTTTGTTTTTCGGCGGTATGGTCCTCGGTAAAACGTTTGAATTTATAGGAATTCATAACCTTCTTAAAAGGGGTGACGCTCTATTTTAATATTCAATCCGCGAATTAACATATCTGTTGCCAATACTGTATAGCGCATTTACCCCCTGAATACTTCGTTTGACTATCGGAATCACAGGATTTATGGAGCTATTGACTTACCCGTTCAAATCTTAAAGATGGTCGCAACTGTCTTTATCGGTTTGACACTCGATCTTCTTATTCATAATGAAATTTAGGTGCCCATCACTAAAACTTATACTAGTTTGCTTCTCCGACCACGAAGTTATGCTCTCGATACAGCATGTTAGCATCTCGATTGGTAGGGCCGTCGATAAGGAGGATGTGTTCATACCAATATGTAACGATCTACAACGGTTTGACACTGTACATTAATAGTCATACTGTGAAGTAAGGTGCCAATTGCCAATACTGTTCAGCTGATTTGCCCTAGAAATATCTGATTTGACTCTCGGTATCACAGGATACGTGAAGCTATAGACGTTGCCGTTCTAGTCTCGAGGAAGGTGGTAACGTTCTCCAACGATTTGACCCTCGATCTTCTAATGCATACACAAAATTGAGGTGCCCAACACTAATATGTATAGTCATTTGTTCCTCTGAACACGATTTTTTACTCTCGATACAGGGGGGTTATGTTCTCGGGCGGTAAGGCTTTCCGTATGAAGATTGACCATACACCAAGTGGAAATGTTCACCGACGGTTGGACTCTCTACCTTAATGTTCATACCGTCCAATATCGTGTCTAATGCCAATTCCGCACAGTCGGTTTAGTGGCGGATTACGTGCTCTTGGAATCCCAGGATATGTGAAGCTATTGACTTAGCCATTCTGCTCTCAAAGAAACTGGTATCGTTCTCGAACGGTTTGACACACGATCTTCTAATTCATACCTGATATTCAGGGTGCTATCTCTAACATATATCCTAATTTTCTTTCTTGAACACGATGTTATACTCTTGGTACAGCTGGGTAGGCTTTCGGTAGGAAAGGGCTTCTTTAATGCGATTGACTTTCTACCAGTTGGTAGCACATTCGGACGGATTAGCGCTCTACGTTGATATACATACCGTGTATTACATATCTATTTCTAACAGTGTTCTGCGAATTTACTCCCGGAATATGTGGTTTGACTATCCGAACAACATGAGAGGTGAAGCTATTGGCAGTACGTTCGTCTGTCAAATAATGTGGCATCGCTTTAGAATTGTTTTATTAACAGTTTTTCTATTCAGACATGAAAATATGTAGTTCAGCTGCTAAAATGTCTACTAACTTCAATCTCTGAACAGGAAGCTATATTCTCGATACAGCGTGTTTTGGTCTTAGAGTGCAAGGTGTTCGGTAAAACGTTTGACTTAATCCAATTGGTAACGTTCTCAAACGGTCTGACGTTCTATTTTAATGTTCAATTAATTATAATGTCCATTGCTAATAGAGTGGAGCGCATTGAATCCTGGAATACCTGATTTGCCTCTGGGAATCAGAGGATTGCTGCAGCTATTGTCTTTGATGTGCGACATTCAAAGACAGTGGTAACGTTATCGAACGGTTTAGCGCACGATCTTCTAATTCATACATCAAATTAAGGTGCCCATCACTAAAATGAATACTAATTTGAACCTCTGAGCACGATATTGTACACTCGATACAGAGGGTATAGATTCTGGGAGGGTAAGTTCTTGGGTAAATGGTAAGACCTTACCCAAATTGGTAGGATTCACAAACGGTCATACGCCCTGCTTTAATATTCAAACCGTGAATTAATGTATATATTGACAATACTGTTCACCGGGCTTACTCCGGGAATACCTGATTTGACTCTCCGAACTGCAGAATAGGTGAAGCTATTGGCGTAGCAATTCGACTCTCACGAAGGTGATAGCGTTCTCAAACCCTTTGACACTCGATCGTCTAATTCATGCTTGAAATTAAGGTGCTCGTCAATGAAGTGAATACTTATTTCTTTCTCCGCACAAGAAGATATACTCCCGATACAGCGGAGTAGTATTTTGGAGGGATAGGGTTCCAGTAAAACGATTGACGTTATAGCAATTGGTAACGATCAAAAACGGATTGGCGCTGCATTTTAATACTCGAACCATGGATTAAGGTGTATACATGCAATACTTTTCAGCGGATTTACTTCAGGAATACCTGGTATGACACTCGGAAACACAGAATATGTGAAGCTATTCATTTAGCTGTTCGAATATCATGGAAGGTGGTAACGTTCTCGAACGGTTTGACGCTCGATCTTCTAATTCATGCATGAAATTATTGTGCTGGTCTCTAAAATGTATTCTAGTTCGTACCTGTGAACACGGTGTTCTACTCTCGATGCAGCGTAGCAGTTTTCCTATGGGTACGGCATTCTGTAAGATGTTTGTCATTACACGAATAGGTAATGTTCTGCAACGGATTGACGGCCTGCTTTAGTACTCACACCGTGAATTGAGATGTTTATTGCCAATACTGTTCAGCAAATTTATTCCAGGAATAGCTGGTTTTACTCTCCGTATCACTGGATAGGTTAAGCTATTGATTTATCCGATCGACTCACAGAGAGGGTGATAACGTTCGGAAACGGGTGGTCACTAGATCTTGTAATTCCTGTATGAAGTTTAGGTGTGCGCCACTAAAGTGTATACTAACGTGTTTCTCTGTACACGATGATATACTCTCGATACAGCGGATTAGACATTCGGAGGGTAAGGTCGCCAGTAAAGCGTTTGACTTTATACCAATTGGTAACCTTCCCAATCGGTGTAACGATCAATTATAATATTCCAACTGTGAGTTAAAATGTCTATTGCCAATACTGTTCAGCGGATTTACTACTTATATGAATGGTTTGACACTCGGAGTCGTAGCATTGGTGAAGCCATTGACTCAGCAGTTCGAGTCTCAAAAGAGGTCGTAACGATCTCGAGCGGTTTGACACACAAGCTTCTAATTCATACATGAAATGAAGGTGCCCGTCTCTGAAATGTATAGTAGTTTCATTTTCTTAACTCGAAGTTATACTCTGGATATGAGTTAGTTCGTCGGAGGGTAAGGACTTATGTAAAACTTTTGAATTTATAGCATTTGGTAACATGCTCACACTGTTTCACGCTCTATATTTATTATTCAATCCGTGAATTAAGGTGTCTGTTGCCAATTCTGTTCAGCATATTACTCCGGGAGTACATGGTTTGACTCTCAGAAACAGGGGATAGCTGTAGCTGTTGACTTGGCACTTGGACTCTCAAAGAAGGTAGTAATGTTCTCGAATGGTGTAGCTCTCCATTTTGCTATTCATGCAAGAAAATAACGTGTCCGCCTGCTAAAATGCCAACTGACATCCTTCTCTGAACAATAAGCAATATACGTCCTACGGGATGTTAGGTTCTCGGAAGGAAACTTTTTCGGAAAAAATAATGACTTTATACCATTTGGTAAAGTTCTCCGAGGGTTTGATTCTCTGTTTTAACATTCAAACCGTGAATTAAGGGGTCTATTGTCAATACTGTTCAGCGGATTTACTCCAGGCATACGTGGTATGACTCTCGGAAGCATAGGATATCTGAAGCTATTGGTCTAGCCGTTCGAATGTCGTAGAATGTGGTAATGGTCCCGATCGGTTTGACCATCGATCTTCTAATTCGTGCATGAAATTAATGTGCTCGTCGTTAAAGCGTATACAAATCCGACCCACTGGACACGGTGTTACAGTCTGGATACAGTGGGTAATTTTTTCGGAGGGTAAGGCCTTCGGCATAGCGTTTGACTTTATAGAAATTTGTAGAGTTCTCAAAGGGTTTGACGCTCCACTTTAATATTCATACCGTAAATTAACGTGTCCATTGCCAACACAGATCAGCGGATTTACTCCCGTATTACCTGAAATGACTCTCTGAATCGCTGAAAAGATGCTGCAATAGACTTAGCTGTTCGACTCCTGAAGTGGGTGGTAACGTTATTGAACGGTTTGAGCGTCAATATTCTAATTCATACATGAAGTTATGGTGTCCGTCACTAAAGTGAATAGTAACTTCTTTCTCTGAAATCAAAGTTATACTCCCGATGAAGCGGGTGAGTTTCTCGAAAGGTAAGGTTTCCGGTAAAACGTTTGACTATGTGGCAATTGGTAACGTTCTACAACGGTCTGACTGTCAGCTTTAATATTGAAACCGTGAACTATGGCGTTTAATGCTAATAATCGTTAGCTAATTTACTTCTGGAATTCCTGGTTTGACTATCGGAATAACAGGATATGTGAATCTTGTTACATACCAGTTCGTCGTATACAGAAGGTGGAAACCTTCTTGAACGGTTCGACCCTCGACCTTCTAATTCATGCATGTAATGAAGGTTCTCGGTACAAAAATGTATACTAGTCCGTACCTGACATCACGGAGTTATAATCCTGATAGAGCGAGTTAGTTTCTCGGCGGGAAAGGCATTCTGTAACTACTTTGAACCTACAGCTATGGGCATTGCTCTACAAAGGCTTGACGGCCTTCTGTAATATTCAAACCGCGAACTAAGGTGTCAATTGCCAAAACTCTTTAGCGGACTATCACCCGGAATACCTGGTTTGTCTCTCGGAGTTAAAGGATATGCGAAGCTATTGACTTAGCCGTTCGACTCTCAAAGAGGATGGTAATATTCTCGAACGGTTTGACTCTCCGATTTTCTATTCATGCAGGAAAATGTGGTGCCCCTCACTAAAATGTGTAGTAATTTGTTCCTCTGAATAAGATGTTATTGTCTCGGTACAGCGGGATATGCTTTCGGAAGGCAAGGTCTTCAGTAAAACGTTTGACTTTCTACCATTTCCTTGCTTTTTTAAACGGATTGACGCTCTACTTTAGCATTCAAGCCGTGAACTTAGGTGTCCATAGCCAATACTGTTAACCGGATTCACTCCCGGAACACCTGTTTGACTCTCAGAGTCACAGGATAGGAGAATCTTATGTCTAAGCTGTGCGACACTCAAAGAGAGTGGTAAGGTTCTGGAACAGTTTGCCTCCCGATCTTCTAGTCCATACATGAAATTAAGGTGCTCGCCACTAAAATATATACTAATTTGCATCCTTCATCACGATGTTATACTCGTGGTTCAGCGCGATATTCTCTCGGATCATATGGTCTTCTGTAACGCGTTTGTCTTTATACCAATTGGGAGCATTCTCTAACAGATTGTCTCTCTACTTTGATATACATACCGTGTATTAAGGTGTCTGTTGCCAATAGTGTTCCGCGGATTTGCTCTCGTAATATCTCGTTTCAGTTTCTGAATCACAGCATGTGTGAAGCTATTGACTTGGCCGTTCGACTCTGAAGGATGGTGGAAACGTTCTAGAAAGGTTTAGCCCTGGACCTTCTAATTGCTACATAAAATAAAGGTACCCGTCACTAAAATGCGTACCATCTTGCTCCTCTGTCCGCGAAGTTATCATCTCGATACAGCAGGACACTGTCTTCGAAGGTAAGGCTTTTGATAAAAAGAATTACTATTTACCAATAGGGAGCGATGGACAACGGATACACTCTGCACTTTGATATTTATATAGTGAAATGGGATGTAAAAGGCCAATACTATGCAGCGGCTCTACTCCCGGATTAGCAGGTTTGACTTGCGGAATCACAGGATAGGTGAAATCATCGACCTTGCCGTTCGACTCTCGAAGTAGATGGTAACATTCTCGATCGGTTTAACACTCGGTCTTTTAAATAATACATGATTCAAAAGTGTCCGGCACTGATATTTAGACCAATTATGTTATCTGATCACGAAATTGTCCTCCCTATGCAGCGAGTCACGTTCTCGCAAGGCGAGGCCCAGGTAAAAGGATTTACTCTATACCACTGGGTAACGTTATATGACAGGTTGAGTCCGTACTTTAGTATCCAAACCGTGAATTAAGGTTTTCATTGGCAAAACAGTTCAGCGGATTTTCTCCCGGACTACCTGGCTTGACTCTCGGAAATACAGGATGGGTGAAGCTATTCACATAGCGGTGTGACTATGAAAAAAGGATGTATCGTTCTCAAACGGTAAAACCCTCGATCTTGTAATTCATACATGAAATTACGGAGCGCGTCACTGAAATATATACTGATATGCATCACTGAACACAAAGCATGGCACTCGATACTGTGAGTAATGTCCTCGGAAGGTAAGGCCTTCGACAAAAGTTTGGCCATATACGATCATGTAACGATCTCAAACGGTATGGCGCTCCTCTTTAATATCCCAACCGTCAATTAATGCGTTTATTGCACGTTGTGTTCAGGGGATTTACTCCCAGAATACCTGTTTTGACCCTCGGAATCACATGATAGGGGACGCTATTGACTAAGCTTTTCGCCTCTCACAGATGGTGGCAACGTTCTGGAACGGTTAGACAACCAACCATCTAGTTCATACATGAAATCTAGGTGCCGTCACTAAAATGTATTCTGATTTGTGTCCCTGGTCACGGGCTTATATTCTCGATACAGCGGGATAGGTTCTCGGAAGGTACTGTATTTTCGATACAGAGTTTCACGTTATACCAGAAGGTAACGTTGTACAACGGCATGACTCGTATATTACTATTTAGACTGTGAATTAAGGTGCCTATTGCCAATACTGTTCTGCATGTTCACTCACGGAATACCAGGTATGACTCTCGGATTCACAGGATTGGTGAAGCTAGTGACTCGCCCGTTCGTATTTCAAAGAAAGTGGTAACGTTCACGATCGGTTTGACCCTCGACCATCTAATTCATATATGAAATTAATGTGCCCGTCACTATCATGGATACTAATATGCGTCCCTGAACACGATGGTTTAAGCTCGATGCAGCGAGATAGCTTCTCGGAATGTTAGACCATCGCTTTAATGTTTGACAGTATATCAATACGTAACGTTATACAAAGGTTTCAGTCTGAACTTTATAATTTAATCCATGAAATCATGTGTATGGTTGGACTCTCCGCATCACAGGGTAGGTGAAGCTGTTAACATAGCCGTTCCAATCACAAGAAGGTGGTAACGTTCTCAAACAGTTTGACTCTCGAGTGTGCTGTACCTACATGAAAATAAAGTGTCCGTCTGCTCACATGTGATCTATTTCGTTTTGGTGAATACTAAGCATGGCACTACCTACATCGTGTTGGACTTCTCGGATGGAAGGTCATCTGAAAATATTTCAACTCTATGCAAATTCGTAGCTCTCGACGTCGGTTTGACGATCTACTATAATATTAAAACCGTGAATTATGGTGTCTGTTGCCAATACTCTTCAGTGCATTTACTCGTGGGATACCTGGTTTGACTCTCGGAACTGAGGGATAGGTGAGGCTATTTACTTAGCCTTTCGACTCGCGAGGAAGATGGTAACGATCTCGCACGGTTTGGCACACGATCTTCTTATTCATATATGAAGTTAAGGTGACCGTGACTATAATGTATAACGATTTGTTTCTCTGAACACGAATTTATCCTCTCGACACAGAGCGCTTGCTTCTCGGAAGGTAAGGCTTTCTGTAGAATGTTTGACCCTAAACGAATAGATAACGTTCTCAAGCGGCTTGACGCACCACATTAATAACCCAACCGTACATTATGGCGTGCATTGTCCGCACAGTTCTGGGGATTTACTCCCGGAATACCGGGTTGACGCTCGTACTCGCGGGATAGGTGAAGCTATTGCCTCAACCGTTCCTCTCACAGAAGGTGGCGTCGTTTTCTAACTGTTATGCTATCCATTTTGCGATTTATACGTGAAAATGTGGTGCCCGTCTGCGAACACGCCTACAAATTTGTTTCTGTGAACACTAAGCTAGTCACTCGCTAGGGCGGGATAGGTTCACGGAAGGTAATGTATTGGGTAAAAATAATTACTTTGTTTCAATTCATAGCGGTCTCCGGCGGATTGACTCAGAACCTAAATAGTTATACCGTGAATTAAGGTATCTATTTCAAATATACTTCAGCGTATGTACTCTCTGAGTACCTGGTTTGACTCTCGCAAGTATAGGATAGCTGAAGCTACTGACTTTCGAATCTCCAGAAAGTGGTAACGTTCTCGAACGGTTTGACCGTTGATCTACTAACTCATACAAGAGGATAAGGTGCTCGTCACTGAAATGAATACTAATTTGTCTCTTTGAATACGTAGTTATACTCTCGATACATCGGTATATGTTGAGGAAATGAGAGGCCCTCAGTTTATAGTGAGACTCTCTAGCAATAGGTATGCTTCTACAATGGTGTGTCTCTGTACATTGCCAATACTATTGCCAATTCTATTCAGCGGATTTACTCCCGGAATGCCTGGTTTGACTCACCTAATCACAACTATTAGTGAAGCAATTGACTCAGCCGCCCGACTCTCAAAGGAAGTGGTAAGGAGATCGAACGGATTGACACTCTACCTTGCAATTCATACATGAAATTATAATGCCAGTCACTAAATTGTATACCATCTTGCTTCTCTGAACACGAAGTTGTACTCTCGATGAAGCGTGGGAGGTTCGCGGAAGGACAGGCCTTCGATAAATCGTTTGACTTTACACCAATTGGTAACGCTGTCAAACGGTTTAACGCTCTACTTTAATATTCATACCGTGAATTATGGTATCTATTGCCAATATAGTTCAGCAGATTTACTCCAGGAATACCTGGTTTTACTTTTGGAATCACAGTATAGGTGAAGCTATTGACTTAGCCCTTCTCTCTCTCACCGAAGGTGGTATCGTTCTCGGTAGGTTTGACCCTCGAACTTCTAGTTTATGCATGGAATTAGGGTACCGGTCTCAGAAAAGAATACTATTTTCATGCCCTCAACACGAAGTTATGCTCTCGATGAAGCGGGTGTGGTTCGCAGACGGTACGGCCTGCGGTAGAACGTTTGGCTCTATAGCTCTTGGTAACATTGACAATCGGATTGACGCTCTGCTTTAACATTAAAACCGAGAATTAATGTGTCTATTCCCAATTCGGTTCAGCGGATATACTCCATATATACCTGGTTTGACTATCGGAATATCAGGATAAGTGAAACTATTGACTTAACTGTTCGGCTCTGAAATAGGGTTCGTTCGTTCTCGAACGGTTTGACCCGCGATTATTCTGATCACACATGAAATTATGGTGCGCATCACTCAAATGTATACGAATTTGTAACTATGAACACGAAGTCATGCCCGCGATGCAGCAGGCTATGATCTCGGAAATTAAGGTATCCGTAAGGAGTATTACGTTATACGAATTTGTAACGTTCTCCATGCTGTTAGAGCCTGTACCGTATAATTCATACCTTGAGTTAATTTGTGCATAGCGAATACTGTTCAGCCCATATACTCTTGGAATAATTGATTTTCCTCTCGGAATCACAGGATAGGTGCAGCTATTGACTTAGATGTGCTACTTTCAAAGTCGGTGATAACGTTCTCGAACGGTTTGACACTCCACCTTCTAATTCATACTTGAAATTAACGTGCCCGTCGCTGACATGTATAGCAATTTGTTTTCCTAGATACGAAGTTATACACCCGATTGTGCGGCTTATGTGTTCGGAAGGTACGGTATGCCATAAAGTGCATGACGTTATACCAAATGGTAACGTTCTCAATTTGTCTCACTACTTTAACCTCTATACCGTGAATTAAATTGTATATTGCCAATAGAGTATCCGCCGGTTTACTCCTGGAATAGCATGTTTGACTGTCGGACTCACAGGAAAAGGTGAAGCTCATGCATTAGCTGTTCGACTCCTAAAGGATGTTATGAAATTGACGAACGATATGACACTGGATCTTCTTATTAGTACATCATATTATGGTGCCCGTTACTATAATGTATACTAATTTGTGTCTCCGATCACGATGTTATAGTGTCGATACCGCGGATTAGGTTCTCGAAGGTAATGTCTTCGGTAAAATGTTTGACATTATACCGTATTGAAACATTCACAACCGGCTTCACCCTCTACTTTAATATTGAGACCGTGAATTAAGGTGTCCATTGCCAATAGTGTACAGTAAATTGACTCCTGATATGACTAGTGTGTCTCTCGGAACCACAGGATAGGTGAAGATACTGAATCATCCGTTCGACTCTCAAAGAATGTGGTAACGATGTCTAACGGTTTGACACACAATCCTTTAATAAATATATAAAAATAAGGTGTGCTTCTGTTATAATGTCCACTCATTCGTTTCCTGGAGCACTAAGCTTGACACTCGCTGCAGCGTGTTAGATTCTAGAACGGTAATGTATTCGGTAAATGGAATGACTGTATACCAATTCGTAATGCTCTCCGACGGATTGATCTTCTACTTTAATATCCATACCGTGAATTAAGGTGTTTGTTGCCAATACGCTTCAGCAGATTTACTCCTGAAATAACATGTTTGGCACTTCGAATCACAGCATAGGTGAAGCTGTCGACTTAGCCGTTCGTCTCTCAAAGAAGTATATAACGTTCTCGAACGCTTTGACCCTCCGTATTCTAATTCATACCGTGACATAAGGTGCCGATTGCCAATACTGTTAAGCGAATTTAGTACCGAAATACCTGGTTTGACACTCGGAATCACAGGGTAGGTGAAGCTATTGACTCATCCGTTAGACTCTCAAACAGAGTGGTAATGTTCTCAAGCGCTTTGAACATAGATATTATCATTAATACATGAACTTAATGTGCCGTCACTAAAATTTAGACTAAGTTGTTTCTCTAACCACGAAGTAATACTCTAGATACGGCGGGTTAGCTTCTCGAACGGGGGTGACGCTCTATTTTGATATTCATACCGTGGATTAAGGTTTCTGTTCCCAATACTGTTCAGGGATTTGGACTCGGCGTTCCTTGTTCGGCTCTCGGAATCACAAGTATAGGTGAAGCTATTGATATAGGTGTGCAATTTTCAAAGAAGGTGGTAACGTCCTGAAATGGTTTGCCTCTCGATATGCTCATCCATAGATCAAATTCAGGAGCCAGTCACTACAATTTATGCTTATATCTTTCCGTTTACATTACGCAACCCTCTCGCTGCAGCGTGTTAACTTTATTATTCTGACCGCAAATTGAGGTGCCTATTGTCAAATCTGCTCAGTGTACTTAATCCTGGAATCCCAGCTTTGCCCTTCGGAATCACAGGATGGGAGAAGCTGTAGTCTTAGTCGCTCGACACTTTAAAGATGGTGGATACGTTGTAGCACCGTTTCACCCTCGATCTTCGAATTAATGAATGACATTAATGTGCCCGTCACTAAAATGTATATTTATATGTTCCTCTGAACATGGTGTTATACTCTCGGGACAGCGAGATAGGCTTTCGGTGCTAAAGTCTTCGTAAAAGGTTTGACCTTATACCAATTGGTAAAATTCTGAAACCGTATCACGCTCTACTTTAATATTCAAACCGTGAATTAAGGTGTATATTCCCAAAACTGTGCATCGAGTTTCAGCCAGGAATACATTTTATGACTCCGGATTCGCAGGATATGTGAAACTATTCATTAACCGTCCGATTATCATTGAAGGTGGTAACGATCTCGAACTGTTTTACCCTCCACCTTCTAATTCATACATGAAATTGGGATGCAATCATTACAATGTGTACTAATAGGATTTTCTAAACATGAAGTTATACTCTCGATCGAGTGTGCTATCTCTTCGGCATGTACGGTCTGCGATAGAACGTATGACTTTATACCAATGGTGCCACTCTCAAACGGTTTGACGCTCTACTTTAGTATTCAAACCGTGAAATTAGGTATCTACTGCCAAAACTGTTCATCAGACTTACTCCGCGAATACCTGAATTGACTCTCCGAATTACAGGATAGGAAAAGCTATTGAATTAGCAGTTCGATCTTCAAAGAAGGTGGTAACGTAGTCGAACCGTTTGATACTCAATCCTTCTAATTCATACATGAAGTAAAGGTGCCCGTTACTGAAATGAGGACTAATTTCTTTCTGTGAACAGGAAGTGTTACACTCGATACAGCAGGTTAATTTTACGGAGGGTAAGGTCTTCGGTAAAACGTTTGACATTCTAGGAATTGGTAACATTCTCTAATGGTTTGACCATCGACCTTTTAATTGATACATGAAATTAGGATGCCAGTGGGTAAAAGGGATAATAGTTTGTTTCCCTGAACACGACGTTATACCTTCGATGCAGCCAGTTACGATCTCGGATGGTAAAGGCTAAGGTGAGAAGATTGAACATATACCAGGAGGTAGTGGTCTACAATGGTTCGCCTCAGAACTTTAATATTTATAGGGTGAATAAGGGTAGCTATTGCCAATACTGTACAGGGGATTTACTTCCGCAATACTTCGTTTCACTCTTGGAATCACAGGAAAGGTGAAGCTTTTGACTTAGCCGCTCCCAAAGAAGGATGGGATCAATCTCGATCGGTTTGACACTCCATCATCAATTTCATATGCGAACGTGATGTGAGCATCTGTAATAATGTCTACTAATTGGATTTCGTGAGCAGTAAGCAGGACACTCGCTGCAGCGGGCATGATTCTAGGAAGGCACCGGTGTCAGGTAATAAATTTGACTATATACCATTTGGCAATGATGTCCAACGGTTGGTCGCTCTACTTTAATACCCATACCGCAAATTAATGCACCCATTGCCATCAGTGTACAGCGGATTGACTTCTGTCATACCCAGTGTGATTCTCGGAACCACAGGATAGGTGAATCTATCGGCTCGGCCGTTCTTCTCTTCAAGAAGGTGGTAACGTTCTAGAAAGGTTAGGCACTGCATCTTCTAATTCATACACCAAATTAAGGTTTCCATACTAATTAATTACTAATTAATGCATACTACTTTGTATCTGTGATCACAACGATAAACACTCAATGCAGTGGGTTAGTTTCACGGATGGTAAGGTCTTCGGTAATTCGATTGACTTGATACCAATTGGTAACAGTCTCAAGCGGTTTCGGCTCTACTTTAATTTTCAAACCGCGAATTAAGCTGTTCACTGCCAATAATGATAAGCGGATATGCTGTTGGTATACCTAGTTTTACTCTTGTAGTCAGAGGGTAGGGGAAACTAGTGTGTTATATGTGCGATTTCACATAGAAGGTGGTAATGTTCTGGACCAGTTTGCACCTCGATCCACTCATGCATACATGAAATGAAGGTGCCCATCACTACAACGTATACTAATTTTGTATCTCTGAACACGAAGTTATACTCTCGATACAGCGGGTTAGATTTTCGATGGTAACCCACAGTTTCATGAGTATAACTCCGTGTACAGAGAACGAAATTAGAATTCATTTCAGTGACGGACAACTTAACTTCATGTATGAATAAGACGATTGAGGGTCAAACCGCTCGCGAACGTTGCCACCGCTCTGGGAGACGATCGGCTATATCAGTAGATTCGGAGAGACTAACCTGGTATTCCGGGACTAAATCCGCGGAACAGTCTTGGCAGACGACACCTTAATTCATGGTGCAAACATTAACGTCGAGCTTCAAATCGTTTGAGATCGTCACCAGTTCCTAGAAAGTCAAACGTTTTACAGAAGTCCTTACCTTCCGAAAAATTAACCCTCTTTAACCAGAGTAAAACTTCCTGTTCACAGAAAGAAACTAGTCTTCATTTCAGTGACGGGCACCTTTACTTCATGTATGAGTTAGAAGATCAACTTTATTAACGGTATGTGTATTTATGTAGGGAATCAATCCATTGCAGGACGCTAATAGGTATGAATACAGACTCCTAACCGAAGGCCGTACTCTCCGAGAACCTATCCCGCTGTATGGAGTGTTTCGCTCAGTGGTCACGTAGTTAAATTGGTAGACATGTTACCAAACGGATACCTCATATTCAAGTATGTATAGCAAAATCGAGAGTATAACCGTTCGAGAACGGTACCACCTCCTTGGCTAGTCGCACAGCTACGTCAATTGCAAAACTTCTCCTGTGATTCCGAAATTCAAACCAGGTATTCCGTGAGTAAATCAGCTGACCAGTATTGGCAATAGACACCTTACTTCACAGTATGAATATTAAAGTAATGAGTGAAACCGTCGGCGAACATTACCATTTCGTATAAATTCATTCCGTTTATCGGATACTTTACCTTCCGAGAAACTAACACTCTCTAGCGAGAGCCTCGCTTATCGTCCATGGAAGCAAATTAGTAGACATACTGGCAGAGTTGCAATTTCATGAATGAATATCGTAATCGAGAGACAAACGGTTCGAGAAAGTTGCCACCTTGTTTCAAACTCGTACGGCTGAGCCAATAGCTTCACCTATAGTTATGCTTAAGAGAGTCAAACCTGGTACTCCAGGAATAAATCCGTTAAACAATTCTGGCAATAGAATAATTAAATCACGGTAAGAATATTAAATTAGAGATTCAAACCGCTGTAGATTGTTACCTATTCCAATAGATTTACCTTCTTACAGATGGCCTTACCTTCCGACAAGTCAATCCGCACTATCAAGAATATATATTCGTTTTCAAGGAAGCAGATTACCAAACGACGGGCACCTTAATTTCATGTACGAAATATAAATATCGAGGGCCATACCGTTGGGGAACGTTTCGAGCTCCGTTGAATATCGATCAGTTATGTCAAGGGAGACACCTATCCCATGCTTCCGATAGCCAAGAAAGGTATTCCGGGAGTAAATCCGATGAACAATTTGGCAATGGACACCTTATTTCACTGTTTGAATTCTAAAATAGAGCGTCAAACCGTCTGAGATCGTTATCAATTTCTATAAAATCAAACGTTTTACCGAATGCCTTACCCTCCGACAAACTACCCCGCTGTATCGAGAGTATATCTCCGTCTGCGGAGAAAGAAATTAGTCTTCATTTCAGTGACGGACACATTAACTTCATGTGTGAATTAGAGAAGCGATGTTCAAACCGAATGAGAACTTTACCACCCTCTGTGAGAGACGCACGGCTAGGTCAAAAGCTCGCTTATCCTGTGATTCCGAGAGTCAAATCAGGTAATACGGGAGTAAATCCGCTGAACTCTATTTGCTATAAACATTACAATTCACGGTATGAATATTAAGGTGGTGTGTCCAACCGTTTGAGAACGTTACCAATTCCTAGAAAGTCTATTGTTTCACCGAAGACCTTACCCTCCGAGAAATTAGCCCGCTGTATGGAGAATAAAGCCGCCTGCTCCGAGGAAAAAATTAGTATATATTTTAGTGACGAGCACCTTAATTTCATGTATGGATTAGAAGATCGGGAGGCAAATTGTTCCAGAACCTCACCACTCTTTCTGGGTGGCGGACAGCTTACACATTAGATTCTCCTATCCTGTGATTCCGAGAGTAAAAGCAGGTGTTCCGGAAGTGAATCCTGTTAACAGTATTGGCTATGGATACCTCAGTTCGCGGTGTGAATATTGCAGTTCAGAGCCGAACCATCGGAGAATATTACCAATGCTATAAAGTCATACTTTTTACCGAATACCTTACCTTAGGAGAAAATAAGCCCTTGTGGCGAGTATCTTACTTAGTGCTCATGCAAACAAATTAGTACATATTTTAGCACGCGGAGACCTTATTCTCATGTCTGAATAGCAAAATCGGGAGTCAAAACACTCATGATCGATAACACCTACTTGTGATCCGAACTGCCAAGTTAATAGCTTCACGTACCCTGGGATTCCGAGAGTCAAACTATGTACTCCGGGAGGAAATGCTTCGTATAGTATTGGCAATATACACCTTAATGCTTGGAAAGGATATTAAAACAGACTGTCAGACTGTTGAAGAACGTCACCTATTGCTATAAAGTCAAACGCTTTACCGAAGATCTTACCTTCCGCGAACCTCACTTGCTTCATCAAGAGTATAATTTGGTGTTGTGAGATAGAAGTTAGTATTCATTTCAGAGACGTGCATCCTAACTTCATGTATGAATTAGAAGGTAATAAACCCTTGTAGCGAGTATTTTGCTTAATGTTCACGGAAAGAAATTAGTAGACATTTTAGCAGACGGAAAGCTTATACTCATCTATGAATAGAATAAGCGAGAGTCAAACCGTTCGAATACGATCCCAACTTCTCTGAGAATCGACCGGCGAATTCAATAGCTTCACCCATCCTGTGATTCCTAGAGTTAAACGAGGTATTCCGGGAGTGAATCCGATGAACAGTGTTAGCAACAGACACCATAATTCTCGGCATGAATATTATTGTTGAGAGTCAAACCGTCGGAGAACAATACCAATTGGTAAAAAGTCACACTTTATAACCAATACCTTACATTCCGAGAATTCAAGTCGTCGTAGTGATTGTCATGCTTAGTGCCCAAGGAAACAAATTAGTAGACATTACTGCAGAAGCACGCCTTATTTTTATATATGAGTGAGAAGATCGAGAGGCAAAGCAATCCAGAACTTTACCACCTTCTTCGAAAATCGATCGTCTAAGTCAATAGCGTCACCTATCCTCTGGTTCCGAGAGTCAACCCAGTATTCCGGGGGAATGGCCGCAGAAGAGTTTTGGCAATAGACACCTTCATTCACGGTTTGAATATTAAAATAGAGCGTCAAACCGTTTGGGAACGATACCACCCTCTTTGAGATTCGAATGGAAGAATCAATAGCTTCACCTATCTAGTGATTCGGAGGTTCAATCCAGGTATTCCAAGAGTAAATCCGCTGAAGTTTATTGCCAATAGGCAAATTAAGTCACACTTTATGTATTAAAATAGGGCGTCAAACCGCGAGAGAACGTTACAAGTTGTTATAAAATCATACGTTTTACCGAAGGCCGTACCTTCCGCGAACCGCAACCCGATGCATAGAAAGTATTGCTTTGAACTCAGAAGATCAAATTAGTAAAGATTTCCGTGACGGGGACCATCATTTCATTAGGAATAACAAGACAGACGGTCGTGAAATTTTCCACCTTCTTTCAGATTCGTACGGCTAAGTCAATAGCTTCACGATGCAGAGATTTGGAGAGTCAATGCAGGTATTGTTGGAGTAAGTCCACTGGTCAGTATTGCCAAGAGACACCTTAATTCACGGTTATTATATTACCGTTATCACGGTTATTATATTATTATATTAAGCACCTCAATTCATTGTATGAATATTAAAGTACAGAGTCAGGCCGCTTGGGATCGTTACTAATTGGCTAATCGTCATAATCCTTACCGAATACCTTGCATTCCCAGAACATGACCCGCTGTATCGTGGGTATAACTACGGGTACAGGGAAACAAATTGGTAGATCCTTTAGTCGCAGCACCTTAATTTCATGTATGGATTAGAAGATCTCTTGTCAAACCGTTCGAGATCGTTACCATCATCTTTGAGGTTCGAACGGCTGTGTCGATTACTTCACGACTAGTTGTGATTCCGAGAGTCAAGCCTGGTATTGAAGGAGTAAATCCGCTGAATAGTATTGGCAATGGAAACATCAATTCGCAGAATGACGTTAAAATAGAGAGTCAAGCCATAGGAGAACATTTCCAAACAAAGTCATTAATTTTACCTAACACCTTTCCTTCCGAGAACCCAACTCGCTGTTACGATTGCCTTGCTTAGGTTTGAGAGGAACAAATTAGTGGACATTTTAGCAGGCAGAAACTTTATTCTCATCTATGAGTAGATTAATCGATGGTCAAACCTTTCGAGAGCGGTCCAACATTCTCTGAGTATCGAACGGCGACGACAATAGCATCACCCATCCTGTGATTCCTTGAGATAAGATAGGTGTTGCTGGAGTGAATCCGCTGAACAGTATTGGCAATAGACACATTAATTTCCTGCATGATTATTAAGTAGAGACTCAAACCGTCGGCGAACATTACCAATTCCTATTAAGTCATACCTTTTACCGAAAATCTTTGCTTTACAGAACCTAGCACGCTGTAGCGAATGTCTCACATATTATTCACTGAATCAAAGTAGTGGACATTTTAGAGAAGGACACCTCATTTTTGTGCATAAGAAATAACATCGATAGTCAAAGCGTTCGAGAACATTACTACTATCCTTGAGCGTGGAAAAGCTCAGACAGTAGCTTCGCATATCCCGTGATACCGAAAGTCAAACCAAATATTCCGGCAGTAAATACGCCGTACAGTATTGGTGTGAGATATCTTAATTCACGGTATGAATATTGAAATAGTGCGTCAAACCGTTTCAGAACCGTACCAATTGCTGTAAAGTCAAATCCTTTACCGAAGAACTTGCCCTTCGGAAAAGTAACCCGCCGTATTGAGAGTTGAGCTATGTTTAGGGAAACACAATAGTACAAATTTTAGTGATGGCACCTTAAGTTCAGGTATGAATTAAGATACCGATGGCCAAACCGTTCGAGAAGGTTATTACCATTTTGAGAATCTGACAGCTAAGTCAATAGCTTCACCTATCCACTGATTCGGAGAGACGAACCAGGTATTCCCGGCGTATATCCGCTGAAAAGTATTGGAAATGGACTCCATATTTCACGGGTTTAATATTACAGCACATCATCACACCGTTGTAGAGCGTCACGTATTGGAATAGAGTCAAACCCTTTACCGAAGAACTTACCTTCCGAGAAGCTAACCCGCTGTATCCAGAGTAATACTTGGTGTTCAGAGTCGCATATTAGTATTCGTTTTGGTGGCGAGCACCTTAATTCACGGTTTGAATATTAAAGTAGTGCGTCTAACCGTTTGAGATTGTTACGAGTTGGTATAAAGTCAATCGCTTTACCGACTGCCTTTCCTTCCGAGAACCTAGCCCGCTGTATCGCGATTATAATTTCGTATTCAGAGATACAAATTTGTATACATTTTAGAGAAGGGCACCAAAATTTCACGTACGAATAAGAAGATCGAGGTTCATATGGTATAAGAACGTTACCACCTCCTTCGAGGGTCGTACTGCTAAGTCAATAGCCTCACCTATCCTGTTATTCCGAGCGTCCAACCAGGTATTTCGGAAGTAAATCAGCTGCACAGTATTGGCATTGGACACCACAATTCACAGTATGAATCTGAATGTCGAGAGACAAGCCGTTTTAGATCCCTACATATTGTCATAGAGTAAAACATCACCGAAACACATCCCTTCCGAGAACCAAGCATGCTGTGTCCAGAATGTATCCTTCTGATCTGTGAAGCGCAATAGTATATATTTTAGTGACGGGCACATTAATTTCACGTATTAAATGGAATATCGTCGGTCAAACCGTCGTGTAACTTTACCGCCTTCCTTAAGTGTCGACGGCTAAGCCAATCATTTCACCTATCCTGTGACTCGCAGAGTCACACCAGGTGCTCCGGGAGTAAGTGCGCTGAACATTATTGGCAAGAGGCACCTCAATTCACGGTTTGAATATTAAGTCAGGCCGTTGTATAACGCTACCAATAGCTATAGGTTCAAACTACGTACAGAATGCCTTGCCCTCCGAAAAGCTAACCCTCTGTATCGAGAGTATAACACCGTGTTCAGAGGTACGAACTTGACCTCATTTCAGTGTCTGGCAGCTTATCTTCTTGTATGAGGCAGAAGACCAGGGGCCAAACAGATCGAGAAACGTTGCCACCATCGCTGAGAGGCGAACGGCTACGTCAATAACTCAATCAAACAATAAACATATTGTTTGATTCCGAAAGTTAAATCCGATAGTTCGGGAGTAAATGCGTTGGACCGTTTTGGCAACAGACACCTTAATTCACGGTTTGAATATTACAGGAGAGCATCAAACCTTTTGAGTGCGTTACTAATTGGTATAAAGTCAAACGTCTTACCAAAGGGCGAATCATCCGCGAACATCGCAACCTTCAACGCGAGTGTAACTTCGTGTTCAGAGGGACGAATCTATATACAATTTAGTGACAAGCACATCAATTTCATGTATGAATTAGAAGATCGAGTGTCAAAGCGTTCGAGAATGTTGTCACCATCTCTGGGATTCGCACAGCTACGTGACTAGCTTCAGTTACCCCGTGATTCCGAGAGTCAAACCAGCTATGACGGGGTAAATCCGCGGTACAGTATTAGCTTTAGACATCCAATTTCAGGGTATACACGATAAAGTATACAGGCATACCGCAGTAGAATGTTACCTATTGGTATAGTGTCAAACATTTTGCCGAACGCCTTAATTTCCGAGAACCTACCCCTTTGTACGACGAGTATAACCTCTTGTCAAGAGAAAAAAAATTAGCATTCACATTAGTGACGCGCACCTCGACTTCATGTATGAATTAGAAAATGTAATATCAAACTTTTCGAGGACTTTCGCACCTTCTTTGAGGGTCGAACGGATAAGTCAATAGTTCCACATATACTGTGATCCTCGTAGTATTGGCGTGGATACTTGTACTACTGTGCTAGTGCTTGGAGTAATCGTGAATGGGTTATTATTACAAAATACCTTTGTGCATAAATTTGCAGGTATGCACCTGTTTAGTAATTCCGCTTTGTACAAAGTGTAACCTGTGACTAATACTAATGATATCCATCCTATATAGGTAAGTATAGAGCATGATACATTGGTTAGTGTGGTCAGTCTATGTTGGGTTTGCATTTTATTGATTTGTTGATCTAATTTGTCTACATTGTGTTTGTAGTTGTTAAAATTTGGAGTGACTCCGGGTATTATGGGTATTTTATCAGATATAAGTCCAGGTTTTCTGTGTCTAAGTTATATGTGATAGTGCAGTTGCTTATTTTCGTAATTGCTTCTTTCTGTACTTGTCCTGTTTCCATTGTGCTGTCTTCGTATGAAACTGTGCAAGGGAGTTTAGCTAAAGTTATGCTAGGTTTTTTTGGTGAAGAGTTTCTTGTGTTGTACATAAGGCCGAAATAGTTTTACTATTCCCGGGTATTGTAATGAATTTGTTATTAGTTGCCATGGGTATAAATTTTAAGTGATCTATCGTGAATATAGCCCTACTGCATTTTGATTTACATACATTTTCATCTTTGCCGTACCGTAATGGTTGAATATTTCTACACACTAATCCTATACTGGTGGTTTTACATGGTGTTCACATTTGTTCGTTGTCTATTGTTATGATTGCGGATGTTCGTATTAGCGCATATTCGTGGTTCAGAATTGGGTCCATGAATATTTCACCTGATTTCGTGGGAAGAGCGTAGTATTTTACAAGTTTGTGTGGTTCTTTTTCTAAAATTGGAGTTTTAATTTGATGTATTAGAGTGTCTCCTTTAATTGCTGAAACTAATTCGCTAATGTCGATTATCGATGAAAGTTAGGTATGTTTGGTTCTATGTATTGATGATGAAAAGTTGATAATTTCTCCATTGTACTTGTAAATGTGTCGATAAGTATGAATATTGTGTCTATTATACCCTTTTTGCCTAATGTTTACATTAGGTATAAGTCGTCGATTCAATTATTTATATCTGACAATATAATTTCTATAATTAATAATGTATCGATTATATGTTCCTTATTTTCTATTTGACCTAACCTTGTATCTCCATGAGTGATACTATCTAATGCGTGTTTTGTTTCTTCATCATGTATAAAACTTCTGATTAATTCTGTATGGTTCTGTATTATCCGAGAGATTTTATTCTGTTTGTCATAGAGTTTGTCTAGATCTTCATCCACAAGTTTCAGGTCAGTTTCGTCCAATGTACCAAATATTGATTTAGATATACCACCTATGGCGTTAGTAAGTCCTCTTTTTGGTCTAAGGTGTAGCAATATTCATAGTTTGTCTAATCGTCGTTGGAGATTATTATCCTTCGATTTCATAGTTTGACAGTACGTAGTTTCACAGTCTGTTTGTTGCTGTTTGCAGTATACTTTTTGGTTCAGTTTGATGGTTTATATTTATTCCATAGTGTCAGTTGATTATTTTATGCTAAATATTAGTGTAATTTTTGATTCTGTGTGATATGTGTACGCGGTTTCCATTTCTTCCGTTACTACTTGGCAGTTTTCTACGTCTTGAATTATTAGGTCCTTCCCCTTGATTAGTTGGATCTGGAATAATATGGTTGGCTTCTAATCCCGTGTGAAGTAACGAGTTTAACATATATGAATGTAACATAATTAGGTTTTAACTTCAAATATCTCATACGGTCCTAACCATTCCTGATCGAGTTTATTAGCTTTACCTGCATTATTCAAAAGTACTAAGTCTCCTTTCTTGTATATACTTCTAAGTTTGATTTTACTGTATTGTGAACCATTATATTTCTTTTCATTTCTTTCAGTTATTCTTTTCGCGTGTTCTAAGTATTCTAGGTGGCTTTGTTTCCAAAGTTCTGCCAGAGTGGCTTTAGATAAATTAGGGGCAATTGCTATAGCAGATGGTTGATTGGCTCGTTTTTCAAACGTTAAATTAAAATGTTAATCACCTGTTCCAGCATGAATCGTGGTGTTGTAAGCTAAGCTAACGTATTTTAGTTTTTCGTCCCAATCATTTTGTTGTTGACCAATATTAGCTCTCAGCATGTGCCTTATCATTGCATGAGCTCTTTCGAGACTACCATTTATCTGTGGATGTAAGCCGGTGGTTTTTATATACTTTGTGTTAAACATGTTTTCAAATTCTGTCATTAATTAACATATGAAATTGTGTCCTTGGTCGATTAGTATGTGTCTTGGGGAGGTAAAATATGTAATATGTAATGATCTAAGAGGGAGTTGATTGTTGATGATGCTTGTTGATTCTTTAAAAGTGTCAGCATTATCTATTTTGCTAAACAGTCTTTTATTGAGAGTACAAACTGGTTTTCTGATTTGGTTCTTGGTAATGGTCCGATTATGTCGATTCCCACTTTGTCGTTTGGGTTTTCTGGTGTATCAGTGATGATTGCCTTTTCTCTTGGCCTTACCCTTGTTAATATGTTAGTCTGACAGGTTTTGCAGCTTCGTATGTATTCCGTTACATCTTTCTCCAAGTTTTTCCAATAATATTTGCTTTTGGTTAGTTCAATGGTGCGGTTCTCTCTTATATGTTGCTGCAGGTCGTGGGATTCCTTTAGGATTTGCTTGATTTCTTCTTGATTAAGTTCCTTTACACGTTCTGTTGCAAATTTTATATTCTTACCGTCATTATCATTCGTTAGGCATCATAACATTAGTTGTACATTGATCAAGCCCAGTCCCTTGATGTCTTGATTGCCGAATTTTATGTTCTTCTGGTATTGCTGCAGAGCCATGAGGGCATGTAATTTGAGTAACCAATCTTTTTCGTTATATGGTCCTAGGAGGTCGTATGGTACTGGGGTCCAACATTGTTTGTTAGGTTCCAATTTGGTTGGCGTATTCTTGCTTGGTGATGTTTTCCAATCTTCATATGCTCCGAGCAGTTCACTTTCATCATCTATGTTCGTCATGGTTGATGGGCTTCCTAGTTCGTCTGGTAGGGAATCCTCTATTTCCTGTGGATTTATTATTCGCATTTTGATGATTACTTTTTCGTCATTCACTATTCGCTCCGCGAATAATCGTGATAATACGTGTGCTACTACGTTACCTTTTCCTTTCCTATATTCGATCTCAAAGTCATATTCTTTCAGCCTCAATCATCATCTCATTAGTCTCGATTAAGTATCCATGAAATTATGTAACGACTTCTCTTGATCGGCCAAACTGTAGCTAATGGCTCTTTTTCCGTGGTAGTATAATTTCTTTCTGCGGAATTCAGGGTACGTGAGATGAAATTGCATGGATGTCCGTCCTGTGAGAGCACAGCTCGTAACCCTTCGTTGCTGGCATCCGTAGCCAGTACAAATGTCTTGTTAAAATCCGGGTATTGAAGTATAGGTTGCTCGCATCGTTTATTTTTCAAAATGATAAATGCTGATTATTGTTCTTCTTTCCAATGAAAGGAAACTTCCTTTTGGGTTAAGAATGTTAGGGGTTTCGCGATTTTGGCGAATTTTTTAATGAATTTACGATAGTATCCAACTAATCCAAGAAATGATTTCACTTCTGCTATGATTGTAGGATAAGGGAAGTTTTTTAATGAATCTATCTTTTGGGATTTGGTTAAATTACGTCTTTAGTTATGATATGTCCTAGGTATTCAAGTTCGGGTTACAGGAATTCCCATTTGTCGGGCCGTATCTTCAGTCCATCTTCCTTCACTCTGTTAAATACTACTGCTAGGTTGCGATGCTGTTTCTCTATAGTGTTTCCAAATATTACTATATCGTCTAAATATACAAAGCAGTACATGTCAATCAGTCCACATAATGCGTTGTCCATCATTCTTTGGAATGTGCCTGGCGCATTCTTTAGACCAAAACGCATTCTTTTGTAGAGAAAATATCCGACAGTCGTGCTGTAGGCAGTGTACTTTTTGTGGTTGGCGTTCATATGTATTTCATGGAAGCCTGAATAGAGGTCCACTGCACTGAAGAATTTAGCATTTCCTAGGTGGGCGAATATGGAATCTGCTTGCGGAAGAGTATATGCATCCCATTCGGTGATTTCATTTATCTTCCGAAAGTCAATTACAATTCTCCATTTTTGTTTGCCGAACACTCCCAGTTTTTTGGGCACTACCCAGATTGGTGCATTATAAGGTGAATCTGAATCTTCTATTATACCTTCGTCTAACATTTCTCTAATTTGGCCTTGGATCTCATTTGTGTGGCATTCCGGTGTTTTGTATGTTTTAATAATGACGGATCTGTCTGCTTTTACAAATATGTTGTGTTCGGTTGCTGTGGTACATGGTAATGGTTTTTGTCAGTTGAAATGATGTTACGAGCAATGCATATAATTTTCTTAATAAGTTCTCTTGAGACTTCGTCTATGTGGTCGTGTCTAAGCTTGCTCAATATTTCTGTGATTTTTGGATTATCTGAGTGTATTTGGCTGTGATTCTCAATTTAAATATCATGCTAACCATTATTAAAGAAACAAACACGAACAGGTTCATCGTTGAGCTTTACTACGTGAGTAACTGATCGTTTGCTGGGGACTCTCTGGGTGGTCGGAGTCGTCTGTAATTAAAAGACATCGTTATTAAGCTGGACTTGCTTGCTACTGATTGTGTATTGATATTTTTCTGGAAAGGCTAATCCAGTTATTCTGTCTTCTATCAATGAGAAGTTGTCCTCTACTGTTAGTAATTCGTGTCTTAACTGTCTATCCCTTACCGGTGTGTAGATAGAGATTTTCTATTTCATCGAACCTAATTGAATCATTTTTTCTTTTCTAACTTTATCGAGTCTCTGGCCAATCCTCTATTGATGAGACTGGCTCGTGCTTCGGTGTCAATGAGAAATCCTCCTCATCAGTTGGTTCCCGCGAATCTTGTTTCCATGCATCGTAGCTCGCCCGGGGTGTAGCGTAATCTTCTAATCTCAGGTTGTTTATTCTGGGCGGAATATTTCCTGTCTGGACTCCGTGAAAATTTGTTTTCCTTAATAGGTAACACTGTGACTTCTGACGTCCTATTTTTTGGCAATGTTCGCAGCGCATCAGGTTAATTGTCAGTCTATTAGTCTCGGTGTATATTATGGGTCTCGGATTCCATCTGTTTTCTAGGCTTGGTCTTGTCATGAGTCTTGATGACGGTGGAAGTCTAGGTATATTTTGGTTTCGTTTCGACTCTTTACGTCATGTTTCCATGTTACCTGCTTCCTGTTGGGCTTCATTGATTGATCCGGGTTTCAAAGGAAATTCTAGCTGATCTATTTCCACACGTAGGTTGCAAATGAAGAATCTTATAGCCCCATGTGTATCATCTTCCAATGCTATGTTCCTAGCAGCCGGGTTTCTATGCTTACCTTGAATGGCGTACTTCAGTTCTCTAAGACTCTGACGATTACGATTTGCATGAGACTGCACGCTTTCTGTTTGTCCTTGCCTCGTCTGTGGCATCCTACTCCGGCTTCCGCTTATGGTGCTTGGTGTCGAAACCTGTGATCGTAATGCGTCGTATAAATCTTCGTATGTATTTATCTGACAAAACCTGATGCCTTTCTTTGCTTGACCGACTATTTTTCTGCTATTATCATCCGCAGAAGCATTGGTTGGTCGAATATTCTGCGTCTTGCGAAGCTTACCTCTTTGATGAACTCTTCTGTCCCGATATCATCCTCTCCGTTCAAGTCTTCCACGCTTCGTTAAGCTTTGGTTGTGTCCATCAGTGCTGGTTCGTGCCCTGTGATTCTCGTTGGTTGGTGTTCTGTAGGTTGGGCGGATGGGAATGGTTTGCTTGTTTCATATCCAGTTATGACGTTCGATATTGTTTTGTCGTCAGTGACACTTGGTTCAGTCCGGAGTATGCTCTCCCGTGCGTTGATCCCCATAGTGCTTGCGAATCCCAGTAATTCCTGCTGTTGGCTTGGAACTTTACATCTAATTTCCTTATTGCTTCTATTAGGTTTATATCGCGGAGTTGTGGGATATAATTTGCCTAGCGTTAGCCTCTTGTCGTGCCTCTAAGCCGCTTATTGATTCTTTGCATTCGTTCCATTTGTTTAAGCGTGGTCTCTTGGGTCACGAGTATATTTATCCAATGCGCTTTCGATTATTTGGTCTTTCGACATGTTTGAAAGTTTTTACCTCGGTTCTCTGCAAGTTTACCTGAGGGTGCGAGCTTGGACGGTTTTCTTCTTGCTCCGCGGAGAACGTTTTTTTTCCGTTGCTCCTCAGGTGGATTTCCTAGTGTTTAACGTATCCTCTCCAAGCAGGATCGTCAATATTGTCGCGGGGAAATACGTGGCAAGTATTGAAATAAAATATAAAGCAATTTCGTCACGAGGAAAATACGTGGCAAGTATTAAAATAAAATAAAAACGCGCGGGTGTTCAACTTTCGTGGATGAGCCCCATTTATAAAAGCAACTATGTTTCTCGTATTAATACTTATTTCGCAATATCAGTGTAATACAGATACTGAACAGTCTGAAATATTCAACGTAGGTTTTCAGGATAGATATACGAATGCAGAAACGTTCCGATTAATGCATAACATAGAACTACTTTATTCACTTGTGCTGGGTTCTTATACTATAATTTTCTGGTTGAGTAGGCGGCTGCCAATCACGTGTTACCTGGTTTTGGCTGATTTTGCTGCGGTTGCTGTCTGGGTGATGCGTCTGGTGATGTGTTGGCCGGATTTTGGCTGGCGTCATACAGTCCAATAGAATAAAGCGTTGTATTGACAGTGTTACAAGGTATTCAGAGGAGCAAATGAGTATACATTTTAGTGCCAGGCACCTCAATTTCATTAATGAAATAGAAGACCGATGGTCAAATCGTTCGAGAAGGTTACCAACTCCTGTGTGTCGAACGGCTGAGTCAATAGCTTCACGTATCCAGCAATTCCGAAAAGTCAAACCAGATGTTCCGGGTATAAATGCGCTGTACAGTGTCGGCAATGGGACACCTTAAATTCAAGGTTTGTATATTAAAGTAGAGCATCAAACCGTTTGAGAGCGTTAACAAGTGGTATATTCTCAAACGTTTTACCGAGGGTGTTATCTTCCGCGAAACACACCCGTTTCATCAAGAGTATAGCTTCTTGGTCATAGAAAGAAATTAGTATTCATTTCTGTGGCGGGCATCTTAACTTCGTGTTTGAATTAGGAGTTCGATTGTCAATCCTCTCGAGAACGTTGCCACCCTATTACAGAGTCGCACAGCTAGGTCGTCAGGTTCACCTATCCTGTGATTCTCATAGTCGAGGCAGGTAATCCGGGAGTAAAGCCGCTGAAAAGTATTGGCAATAGACACCTAAATTAAGGGTACAAATATTACAGTAGAAGGACGGATCCGTCGGAGAGTATTACCAATTGGAATAGAGTCATTCCTTTCACTGAATACATTACCTTCCTAGAACGTAATCCGCTTCAGCGAGTGTCATGCATCGTGCTCGCGGAAACGAATTAGTAGATCTGAGAGCAGAAGCACACATTATTTTCGTATATGAATTGAAAGATCGAGTAACATACCATTCGAGAACGATAACACCTTTTTGAGAGTCGAACGGCTATGTCAATAGCTTCACATATCCCTACAACTCCCAGAGTTAAACCAGCTATTCCGGGAGTAAATGCCCTGTGCACTGTTGGCAATAGACATCTTTATTCACGGTGTTGAATATTAAACACGAGCATCAAACCTTTTCAGAGCGTTACTAATTGGTATAAAGTCAAACGTCTTACCAAAGGGCGAATCATCCGCGAACATCGCAAGCTTCATCGCGGGTGTAACTTCGTATTCAGAGGGACGAATCTGTATACATTTTAGTGCCAAGCACATCAATTTGATGTAAGAATTAGAAGATCGAGTGTGTAATCGTTCGAGACCGGTTGCACCTTCTACGACATTCGAACGTCTAGGTCAACAGCTTCAACCTATCATGTGATTCCGAATATGAAAGCAGGTATTCCAGGAGTAAATCTGCTGAACATAATTGTCAATTAACACCTTTATTCTTGGTATGAATACTAATCTAGGGAGTCAATCCATTGCCGGATTTTAACGAATGGTGCAGAGCCAAACTTTTAACTGAAGATCCTACCATGCATAAACTAAACCTGCGGTAGTTAGTGTTTTGTGCTCACGGATGCAAATTAGTAGGCATTGAAGCAGATGCACACCTTATTTTCATATATGAATCAGAAGATCGAATGTCAAAACCGTGCGAGAACGTTATCACATCCTTTGAAAGTCGCAGACCTAAGTCAATAGCTGCTGCGCACCCTGTGATTCCGATGGAAAATCACGTACTCCAGGGGTAAGCAGGCTGAGCAGCTTCGGCAATATAATACCTCAATTCACGGTATGAATAATAAAGCAGAGAGACTAGCCGTCGAAGAACGTTACGTACAGTTTTGAAGACAAATTCTTTAACGAACGCATTACCCTTTCGAGAACCTAACCCGCTGACGCGATTGTGTTGCTTAACGTAAACGGAAACAAATAAGTATATATTGTAATGACTGGCACCTTAATTTCATGTATGGATGAGCATATCGAGAGATAAACCGTTCCAGGACGTTACCACCTTCTTTGAGAATTGCGCACCTGTGTCAATAGCTTCAAATATCGTATGACTCCGTGAGTCACACCAGGTATATCAGCAGTAAATCCGCAGTATTGTATTGGCAATGGACGCCATAACTCGCAGTTTAAAAACTAAAGTAGAGCGTAAAACCGATCGAGAACGTCACTAGCTGGTATAAAATCTTCCTCTTTACCGAATACATTTCTTCCTAGAACGTAAACCACTGTAGCAGCGGCATGCTTAGTGCTTACGGAATCTAATTAGCGTAGACATTATAGAAGAAGCACACCTTATTTTCATATATGAACTAGAAGATCGAGTATCAAATCGTTCGAGAACTATACCACTTTCTTCGGAGTGGGACGGCTAAGTCAGTAGCTTCACATATTCTATGACTCGAAGAGTCAAACCAGTTATTCCAGGTGTAAATGCCCTGTGCACTGTTGGTAATAGACAGCTAAATTCATGGTTTGAATATTAAAGTAGACGGTCAATCAGCTTAAGAGAGCAAGCAAATGGTAAAAAGGCAAACGCTTTACTGAAGACAGTGCCTCCCGAAAGCATATCCCGCAGTACCGAGACTATATCATCGTGTCCAGCGGAACAAATTAGTATACATTCTGGTGACGGGCACCACATTTTCATGCATGAATAGAAAATTCGAGAGCCAAACCATTAGAGAACATTAGCACCCACTTTGACAGTCGAACGACTAAGTCAATAGCTGCACATATCATATGACTCCGTGAGACAACCAGTTATTCGGGAGTAAATGCCTTGTGCACAGTTAGCAGTACACACCCTAACTCACGGTTTGAATATTATAGTGGCGAATCGTTTGAGAGCGATACCAATTGGTATAGAGACAAACGCTTTAACGGAGGCCTTACCTGCTGCGAACATCACCGGCTACATCGAGAGTATAACTTCGTGTTCAGAGAAAGAAATTAGTATATATTTCAGTGCCAGACACATCAGCTTCAAGTATGAATTAGAAAATCGTGGTTCAAACCGCAAGAGAACGTTGTCACCTTCTGCTTTGAGTATCGCACATCCAAGACAATACCTTCACCAATCCTGTGATTCCGAGAGTCATACCAGGTATTTGAGGAGTAAATCCGCTGCACAGTACGAGCTATGGACATCTTATGTCACAGGTGGAATATAAAAGTATTGTGTGTGTGCCAAGCGTGTGTGTCAAACCGTTTGAGATCGTTACCAATTGGTATAGCGTCATACTCTTTACCGGATACCATACCTTCCGGGTGTAACCTGCTGCATGCAGGGTATAACTTTCGTGTTCAGAGAAACGATTTAGTGTACATTTTAGTGACTAAAATGTCTACTAATGTGTTTCCGTGGACACTAGGCACGACACTCCCTACAGCAGATTAGGCTATTCGGATGCTAAGGCCTTTGAATCTATACGAATAGGGTAACGTTCTACAACGTCCTCTCACTGTACTTTAATATTCAAACCTTAAATTAAGGCGTCCTTTGCCAATACTGATCAGCCAATTCACTCCAGGGTTGCCTGATTTGACTGTCGGAAACACAGGATAGATGACGCTATTGAACTTAGCCTATCGATGCCCAAAGTATGTGGAAACGTTCCCCAACGGTATGGACCTCGATCTTTATATTTCGTGCATGAAATTAAAGAGCCCGTCACTAATATATATACTGATTTGCTTCTTTGAAGACGAAGTTATACTCTCGATAGTGCGGATTGACTTCTCGGATGGTAAGGCCATGTATGAGAAGTTTAATCTATAGGAATAGGTAACGTTCTACAGCGGCCTGACACTGTACTTTAATATTGATACCGTGAATTAATGAGCCCATTGCCACTTGTAGACAGGGAATTTACTCCCGGTGTGCCTGGTTTGGTTCTCGGAATCACAGGATAGGTGAAGATATTGGCTTAGCCGTTCGAATTTCAAAGATGATTGTAACGTTCTCGAGGGCTTTGGACCCTTGATCTTCAAATTCATACATGCAGATAAGGGGCCCGTCACTATAATTTGTACTAGTTTGTTTCTCCAACCACGACGTTATGCTCTCGATACAGTGAGTTAGCTTCTCGGTAGGTAATATATTCGATAAACAGAATGTGCTAATACAAATATGTAACGTTCTACAACGGCTCGACACTGTAATTTAATAATCATACTGTGAATAACGGTGTCTTCTGGCAATACTGATCAGCGCATTTACTCCCAGGGATACCAGTCTTCAATTTCGGAATCACAGGATGGGTAATGCGATTGACACAGCTGTGCGACTTTCCTATTCATACATGAAAATTAGGTTTTCGACTGGTAAAATATCTACTAATTTAATTCCGTGACCACTAAGAAAACACTCGCTACTGCGGGTTAGGTTTTTTTGAAGCTAAGGTCTTCGGTAAAAACGTTGACTCTGTATGAATAGGTATCGATCTAAAACGGGCTATCTCTCTACCTTAATGATCAAGCCGTGACACAAGGTGTTTAGTGCGTTTAGCGTTCAGCGGACCTACACTCAGAATACCCTATTTGCATCTCGGAACCACAGGATAGATGAAGCTATTATCTCAGCAGTTCGACTCTCAATGAAGGTCGTAACGTTACCGAACGGTTTGAACCCTCGATCGTCTAATTGATATATCAGATTAAAGTGCCCGTTACTGAAATGTATAGCAATTTGTTACTCAGAACATGAAGTTATACCCCCAATTCTGCGGTTTATGTTCTCGGAAGGTAAGGTATGCATGAAGTGTATGACGTTATACCAAATGGTAACGATCTCAAACGATTTGACTTACTACTTCACATCTATTCCGTCAATTAAATTGTCCATTGCCAATACTGCATCTGCGGATTTACTCCTGGAATAGCAGGTTTGACTCTCGCAATGACAGGAAATTGTGGAGCTCTTGACTTAGCCTTTCGAATGTCAAAGAAGGCGATATCATTCTCGAACTGTTGTGACCCTCGATCTTCATATCCATAATGAAATTACGGTCTTCGTCACTGAAATGAAGACAAATTTCGTTCTCGGGTACACGAAGTTATACTCTTGATGGAGCGGGGTCAGGATCGCGGATGGTACGGCCTTTGGTACAAATGTTTGACTTTATAACATTTGGTAACGGTCTCAAACGGTTTGAAGCTAAATTTTAATATTCAAACCGTGAATTGTGGTGGCTATTAGCAATAGAAAACAGCGGATTTACTCCAGGAATACCTGGTTTGACTCTCCGAATCACTGGATAGGAGAAGGAAGCTATTCACATTGCCGATCGACTCTCAAGGAAGGTTGAAACGATCTCGAGCGGTTTGACACGCGGCCTCCTTACTCGTACATGAAATTACGTTGCCCGTCTGCTGAACCATCTACAAATTTGTGTTCCTGAACACGAAGTTATACCCACGATACAGTGGGTTATGAACTCGGAAGGTATAGTATCCGGTACGGAGTATGACGATATGCCAATTGGTTATGTTCTCAAACGGGATCACGCTCTACTTTAATATTCACACTGTGAATAAAGGTGTGAACAGCTAATACTGCTCAGCGCATTTACTCCGAATGTACCGGTTGTGACTTTCGAAACCACAGTAGTGGTGAAGCTATTGACGTAGCCGATCGACTCCCGAGGATGGTGGTATCGTTCCATAAGGGGTAGACCTTCTAATTAGTGTATGCAATTATTGTGCCTGTCACTAAAATTTACACCAACATGCTTCTCTGAACACGAAGTAACACTCTCTATACAGCAGGTTATCTTCCTGGAATGCAGGGCCTCCGTTAAAATGTTTGACTCCATGCGAATAGGTAACGATCTACAACGGTTTGACTATCTACGTTAGTGTTGATGCCGTGAATTGAGGTGTCTGTTGAGAATACCTTTCAGCGAATTTACACCCGTTATACCTGCTTTGATTCTCGCAATGACAGGATAGGTGAAGCTATTGATTAAGGAGTTCGAATCTCGAAGAGTGTGGTCCCATTTTCGGAAGGATTGACCCTCGATCTTTCTATTCATACATGAAAACTGTGTTCGTCTGCTAAAATCTCTACTGGCTTGATACCGGAGCACTAAGCCAGAAACTCGCTGCAGCGGGTTAGGTTTGCGAAATGTGAGGACATCGGTGCAAAGTGTGACTCTCTACCAATAGGTAACCTTCTACAACTGTTTGTCTCTGAACATTGCCAATAATATTGCCAATACAGGTGAGCGGATATTCTCCTGGAATTCCAGATTTGACTCTCGAAATGACAGGATCGGTGAAGCTATTGACAGTAATTCGATTCATCTAGAAAGTTCTAACGATCTCGAACGGTTTTTGATCTTCTTATTCATAGATGAAATTAAGGTGCCTGTCACTAAAATGAATAATAGGTTGTTTCCATGAAGGCGAGTTTAGAATATCGATACAGCAGGTTTGGATATCGGAGAATAAGGTCTGCGGTAGTGTTTTGACGCTATACCTACAGGTATCGTTCGACATAGGTTTGACACTGCACATTGATGCTCATACCGTGAACGAATGCATCCAATGGTAATACCTCACTGTGGTTTCACTCCCGGAATACGTGGTCTGACGCTCGGATTCACAGGATAGGTGTATCTATTGATATTGCGGTTGGGACCTCGAAGAAGGTGGCAACTTTCTCGCACTGTATGTCTCTCGATCGACCTATTCATTCATGAAAATAAGGTGTCCGTCTGCCGAAAATGCCGATAAATTGTTCCCGTGAATACTAAGCAAGCGAATGTCCTGCAGCGTGATGCGTTCTCGGAAAGGTGAGGCCTTCCGTAAAACGGTTGACTCTATGGCCAATTCGAAACGATCCACAAAGGTTTGACACTGCACATTAATATTTATACCTGGAAGTATGGTATATAACGCCATTACTGTACACCGTTCTTATTCCCGGCATACCTGGTCTGACCTCTGAGTGTCATAGGAATGGTGAAGCTATTGACTGAGCCATTCGACCTACAAAGATTGTGGTATCGTTCTCAAACGGTTTGACACTCGATCTTTTTGTTTCATACATGAAATTACGGTGACCGTCTCTAAATATATAGCTAACTCGTTCCTATGAACTCGCGGCAATTCTCTCGATACTGTGAGCTAGGTTTTCGGAGGATAAGGTCTTCGGTATAGCATTTGACTCTATACCAATTGGCAACGTTCTCCAACGGTTTGCCGCTCGATCTTATAATTCATACATGATGTTATGATGCCAGTCACGAATATGAATAATAACTTGTTTCTCTGGCCACGCTGTAATTCCCACGATATGCGGGTTATATTCACAGAAGCTAAGGTATCCGGTTAGGTGCATGACGTTATAGCAATTGGTAACGGTTCTGAAACGTATCGATGCTCTACTTTAATATTCAAACTGTGAATTATGGCGTCCACTGGCAATATGTTTCAACGGATTTACTCCTGATATACAAGGTTTGACTCTCGGAATCACAGGATAGGTTGATACTTTTGACATAGTTGTGAGCCTCTCAGAGAAGGAGGAATCGTTCTGGAACGGTTTGACCCTCGATCTACTAATTCATACATGAAATGAAGGTGCCCGTCACTAAAATATATGATATCTTGTTCCTCTGAACTTGACTTTATGCTCTCGGTATAATGCGCTACCCGTTCTGATGTTAAGGCCTTCGTTAAAGAGTTTGACTCTATATCTGTACGGACCGTTCTTCCACGATTTGACTCTCCTCATTATTATTCATACCTCGAAATGAGGTGTCTATTGCCAAAACCGTCCAGAGGATATACTCGCGGATTACCTTGTATTCCTCTTGGAATCACAGTACGGGTGAAGCTATTGGTTTAGAGCCGTTCAAATCTCAAAGTCGGTGGTAACGCTTTCGAACTGCTTGACATTCGAACATCTAACTCATACATGAAATTAAGGTGCTCCCACTAAGATGTACACTAATGTGTGTCTCTAAGCACGCTGTTATACTCTCGAAAACAACGGGTTATTTCCTCGGATCGTAAGGCCTTCGGTAAAAAGAGTGACTCTATTATAATTCGTAATGTCCTCCGCCAGTTTGCCTTTGTACCTTAACGGTCAAGCACTGAATTATCGTGTCAATTGACAATAATCTTCAGCAGATTTACACCCGGATTACCATGTTTGAATCTCCGAATCACTGGATAGGTGAAGCTATTGACTTAGACGTTCGTTCCACACTGAAGGTGGAAACGTTCTGAAATGGTCCGATCATCGATATTATAATTGATATACGAACTTAAGGTGCCGTCACTAAAATTTGTACCAATGTGCTTCTCCAACTACGAAGTTACACTCTCAATACGGCGATTTAGATTCTCGGGCGGTAAGGTCTTCGGAAAAGGGGTTGACTTTATAGCAATACGTGACGTTCTCAATCTGTTTCACGATCTACTTTAATAGTTCAAACCGTGATTTAATGTGCCCGTTGCGAATAGTGTACAGCGGTTGGACTCCCGGAATATCTGGAGAGATTACCGGAATAACAAGAGAGTTAAAGCTATTGATACTACGTTCGTCTCTCAAAGGATGTGGGATCGTTCTAGGAATGTTTGAATGTCGATTTTTCTATTCAAACATGTAGATAAATAGTTCGTCTCCTAAAATGCTTACTCACTTGTTTCTCCTGAGCAGGAAACTATGTTCTCGATACAGCGGGTTATGGTCTCAGAGTGTAAGGTCTCCGTAAAACGTTACCTAAAATTCTAATTATTAAAATATAATTATTTATTTAAAAAAAAAAATATTTAAAAATAAATATTAACCGTAATAACCCCATAACTTCCTGATTTTAATATAATTGATTCAGAGTGTAAGGTCTTCGGTAAAACGTTTGACTTCAACCAATTGGTAACGTTCTCAAACAGTCTGACTTTTATTTTAATGATCAGTTAACTTATGGTGTCCAGCGCTAATACAGTGGAGCGCATTTACACCTGGAATACCTGGTCTGTCCTCGGAATCAAGCGGTAGGTGATGCTAGTGACATAGATGTGCGACACTCAAAGAATGTGATAAAGGTCTCGGACGGTTTGGGCTTCGATATACTAATTCATACATGAAATTAAGTTGCCCGGCACTCAAATGTCTACTAACTTGATTCCGTGAACAATAAGCGGGAAACTCGCTACAGCGTGTTAGGTTCTCAGAAGGAAGGGTATTCGGTGAAAAGTTTGACCTTAATAGGAGACGGTAATGATCTCCAACGGTTTGAGTCTCCACTTTAATATTCATACAGCCAATTAATGTGTCGACCTGCCAATACCGTTAGAGCGGATTCACTCCAGGAAAACCTGGTTTAGCTCTAGGAATCACAGTATGGGTGGAGCTATTTACTTAGCGGATCGTCTTTCACCGAAGGTGATAACATTCTCGAACGGTTTGACCCTCAATCTTCATATTCATACATGAATTTAAGCAATGCCTCTGCTATGATGTCTACTAAATGGCTTCCATGGGCAGTAAGCGTGACTCTCGCTACAGCGGTTATGTCTAGGAAGGTAATGTATTCGGTAAAAAGAATGACTCTAAACCAATTGGTAATGCTCTCCAACAGATAGACTCACTACTTTAACCTCCCATACCGTGAAATAAGCTGTCTACTGCTAATACTGTAGAGCGCATGTACTCCAGGAGCACCTCGTTTGGCTCTAGAATCGCAGGATATGTGAAGCTACTGACAAAGCCGTTCGACTCTCAGGGAAGGTGTTTCGTTCTCGAACTGTCTGACGCTCGACCTTCTAATTCACTCATGATATTAAGATGCCCATAAGATGATTAATAATTCCTTTCTCTGAACACGAAGTTATACTCCCGATGACGGGGGTGAGGTTCGCGGAAGGTAAGACCTACGGGTAAAACAGTTGACTTTATAGGAATTGGTAACGCCCTCAAACGGTGAGATGCTCTACTTTAATATTCATACAGCGAATTAAGGTGTCTATCTCCAATATTGTTCGGCGCATTTACTCACAGAATACCTGGTTTGACCCAAGGCATCGCAGGATGGGTGAGACTATTGACTTAGCCATTCGTCACTTACAGAAGTTGTCCACGTTATCTACTGGTTTGACACTCCGATCTTTTAACTAATACATGAAGATTTGATGCCCATCACTAAAATGGATACTAATTAGCGTGTCTGCACACTGAAGTTGTACTCGCCATACTGCGTGTTAGCTTCTCCGAAAGTAAGGACTTCGGTAACCAGTTTGACTCTATGCCAATATGTAACGTTCTATAACATTTTGGCATAGTACTATAATACTCGTACGGTGTACTAAGGTGTCTTTTGCCAATACTGTTCACCGGACTGACTCCCGGAATACATAGTTTGATTCTCGGATCCATACGGTGGGTGAAGCTATTGAATTAGCCGTCAGACTCCCAAAGATAGTTTTCTAACGGTTTTACTGTCCTATTTGCTATTTATACATGAAATTGCGGAATCTGCTAACATGTCTACTAATTTGTTTCCGTTAACATTACGCAGGACACTCGCTACAGCAGGAGTGGATCTCAGAATGTAAGGTATTCAAAAATGGAATGAGTTTATAGGAATTGGTAGTGTTCTCAAACGGTTTGAACGCTCTATTTTAATATTCCAACCGTGAATCGTGGTGTCTATTGGCCATACTGCTGAACGCATTTACTCCCGGAATATCTCGTTTGATTTTCTGAGTCACACCACGTATGAGGCTATTGACGTAGCCGCTGTATTCTCAAAGAATGTGGTAATCTTATCGAACGGTTTGACCCTTCGTCTTCTAATTCATAATCTAATTAAGGCCCCCGTCACTAAAATGTTTACTAATTTGATACTCTGAATACGAAGTTATTCTCTCGGCACAGCGCGCTAGGTTCTCGAAAGGTAAGGCATTCGGTGAAAAGAATATCTCCATACCAATTGGTAATGTTCTCAACAGTTTGACTCACTACATTAATATTCATGCCGTGAATTAAGGCGTCAATTGCCAGTACTCCTTAGCGGATTAACTTCCATAGTACCTGTTTTGACTCTCAGAATCAAGTATGGGGTGAAGATATTGACCTTGCCGTTCGACTCTCAAATTGGCGGTATCGATCTCGAACGGGTTGACCGGCGATGTTTATAATTCATACCTGAAATTATGGTGCCCGTGGCTAAAATTTATACTAGCTTACTTCCCTGATTACGAAGTTATACTCTCTATACAGCGGGTTGGCTTCTCGGATGTTAAGGCCTTCGGATAAAGGTATGACTGCATAAGAATTGGTAATGTTCTCTGACGGTTAACTCTCTACTTTAATGACCAAACCGTGAGTTGAGGAGTTTATTGTCGGTAAGTTTCAGCGGATTTCCTCCTGGAGAGCCTGGATTCACTTACGGAATCACAGGATAGGTGAGGCTAGTGACGTAGCCGATCGACTCTCGGAAAAGGTGGTATCGTTCTCCGATCGGTTTGACTCTCGATCTTTTAATTCATGCATGAAGTTAAGGTGCCCGTCACTGAAGTAAATACTTATTTGGCTCTCTGGACTCGTAGTTATACTCGCGATACAGCGGGTTAAGTTCACGTATGGTGAGACCCGCGGTATAATGTGTGACTCTCTACCAATAGGTAACCTTATACAACGGTTCGTCTCTGCATATTGCCAATACTATTGCCAATGCGGTTCAGCAGATTTACTCCCGGAATACTTGGTTTGGCTCTCGGAATCAGAGGACAGGTGAAGCTACTGATTTATCCGTTCGACTCGCAAGCAGACCTTCTAATTCATGCTTACGATTTAAGTGCCGTCACTGAAACGATGAATAATATCTTCCTCTGCGGAACGAAGTTATACTCGCGAAGAAGCCGTAGATGTTCGCGGACGGTAAGGCCTTCTGTTAAACGTTTGACTTTACACAAATTGCTAAGGCCCTCAAACGGTTTGGCGCTCTACTTGTTATTCAAACCGTGAGTTATGGTGTGTATTTTCAATACTTGTTCAGCGCATTTACTCCCGGAATACCTGGTCAGATTTTCGGAATCACTGGACAGGTGAAGCTATTGTCATTGCCGTTTCCCCCTGACAGACGCTGGTAACGTTATCGAACGGTTTGACACTCTACCTTCTAATTCATTCATAGAGTAGAAGTACCCGTCACGAAATGAAGACCAATTTCTTGCGTGCAACACGAGGCTATACCTTCGATAAGGCGAGTTTGGTCCTCGGAAGGTAAGGTATCCGGTAAGAAGTTTATTACCATTGCAATACGTAACGTTCTGCATCTGTTTGACGCCCCACTTTAATATTCATACCACGAATTAGCGTGTCCTATTAGCGTGTCCCACAGCGGATAGGTGTAGCTATTGATTTAACTATGCGACTCTCGAATATGATGCTAACGTTCACGCACGGTTTAACCCCTGAGATGCCTATTCCTACATTTAAAACAAGATTTCGGCGTGTTAAAATGACTACTAATTTAGTCACGTGAAAACTAAGCAAGACAATCGCTACAGTGGATTGGGATCTCGGGAGGTATGCTATTGGGTAAACGGGAATAACTTTATACCAATTCCCTAATGATCACAGACGATTTGACGCTCCACTGTAATGTTCAAACCGCGAATTAAGGTGTCTATTGCGAAAACGCCTATGCGGATTTTTCTTCCGGAATACCTGGTTTGACACTTCGAGTCATAGATAGGAGAAGTTATTAACTTAGGTGTTTGTCTATCACAGAATGTGGTAACGACCGCGATCGGTTAGACACTTGATATTCTAATTCATGCATGAAATCAGCGTGACCCGCCATAAATGTCTGCCATTCCGTTTCCACGAACACTTAGCAATACACTACTAACAACCGGATGGGCTTCTCGGATGGTACGACCTTCGGTAAAAAGATTGAACAGATACGAGTAGGTGACGTTCTACAACTGATGTACGCTCTCCCTGAATGTTCAAACCGTGATTTGTGTGTCCAATTGCCAATACATTTCACCGGATTTTGCTCCCCGAATACCTGGCTTGGCACTAGCAGTTACAGGATATGTTGAGGCTACTGACATAGCCGTTCGAATCCCAACGAAGGTGATCATGTTCCCCAACGGTTTGGAACTCCATATTGCATTTTATACATGAAATTAAGTTACCCGTTACTGAAATGATTACGAGATACTTCCTGTGATCACTGCGTTATACTCTCGATACGACGAGTTAGCTTCTCCGATGGAATGCTATCAGCAAAAGTTTTGACTCTATACCCATAGCTAACGATCTACAACGGTTTGACGTTCCGCTTTACTATTCAAAGCATGACTTAAGGTACCTATGGCCAAAACTGTTCAGCGGAGTTACTCCCGGAATACCTGCCTGACTCTCTGAATCACTGGAAAGGTGAAGCTAGTGGACTTATTCGTTCGACTCTCAATGAGGGTGATGACGTTCTCAGACGGTTTGATCCTCTATTTTAATATACAAACCATGAACGAAGGTGTATATTACTAATACTATTCAGTGGATTAGTACTGGTTATAGGTATCATAGTTCACGGTATGAATATTAACATTGAACGTCAAACCGTATGAGAACCTTACCATTTGCTATAAAGTCAAACATTTACGGTAGACCTTACCATCCGAAAGACTAATCCACTGTGCCTAGAGTATAACATCGTGTTTAGAGAATAACATATGTATACATGTTAGTCATGGCATCTTAATTTCATGCATGAATTAAAGGTCGAGTATAAAACAGTTCGAGACCGCTTCTCCACCTTCTCTGACACTCGAGTAGCTATATCAATAGCTTTACATATTCCGTTATTCCGAGAGTATGAACTCGAAATCCGAGAGCCTGTCCGCAGTATGGTATAGGTCAATAGACACATTAATTCGCAATATAAATAGTAAAGTACACAATCATACCGTTGTAGAGCCTGACCTACTGGTATAGAGTCAAACTTCTTACAGAGTGCCATACCCCTCCGAAATACAATCTCGATGTATCGGGAGTATAACACCCTGTTCAGAGGTACGAACTACTATGCAATACAGTGAAGACCTCCATAATTTCAGGCATGAACTAGAAAATCGAGGGTCAAACCATTCGAGGACGTTCCAATCCTCTGTGAGATACGATCGACTATGTCAACAGCTTCACGTATCCTGTGTTTCCGTGTGTCAAACCTGGTATTCCGGTCGTATATCGAATGAACAGTATTGGCAATCGACTCCTTGTTTCACGGTTTGAATATTAAAGTATAGTGCTAAACCGTTTGAGGATGTTACCAATTGCCATAAAGTCAATCGTCTTAGCGAAAGCCTTACCTTCCGAGAACTTGACCCGCTGCATCGAGAGTATAACTTCGTGTACAGAAAAAGAAATTAGTGCTCATTTCAGTGATGGGGCACCTTATCTTGGTGTATGAGTTTTAAGCTCGAGGGTCAATCCGTTCGAGAACGTTACCAACTTCTGTGAGAGACGAATGGCTATGCCAATAGCTTCACACATCCTGTGATTCCGGAAGTCCATTCGGATATTCGGGAAGCAAATCCGCTGAACAGTATTGCCACTGGTCACCGTAATCCACGGTTTGAATATTAAAGTACTATATCAAGCCGTTGTAGAATGTTACACATTGTTGTACTGTCAAACTTTTTCAGAAGGCCTTACCATCGGAGAACATATCCCGTTGAATCGAGAGTATATCTTGGTGTACAGAGAAGCAAATTAGTACACATTTTAGTAACATGCACTTTAATTTCAGGTTTGAATAAGAAAATCAAGTGTAAAACCTTTCAACAACGTTACCGACATTTTGCGAGTCGCATAGCTAACGCAATACCTTCGCGTATCCGGTGATTACGGGAGCCACACAAGTTATTGGCTATAGACACTTTAATTCATGGTGTGAATATTAAAGTAGGGGGACTAGCCATGGGAGAACGTTACCATTTGGTACAAAGTTATACATTTCACAGAAGATCTTACCTTTGGAGATGAGAATCCCCTATATCGAGGGTATTACTTCGTGCTCAGGGAAGCAAACTATTACACATTTTGATGATGTGCAACCCTAATTTCAGATATGAATGATAAGATCGAGAGGCATGCCGTTCGAGAACGATACCACCTTCTGCTCGAGAGGAACGGCTAAGTCAGTAGCTTCGTTTATCCCCTGATTCAGAGAGTCAACCGGAGAAATCCGTAGTAACTCAGCAGAAGAGTATTGGCCATAGACATCTTAATTCGCGATGTGAATATTACAGTAGAGCGTCAAACCGATAGAGAGGGTTACCAATTGGCATACGGTCAAACTGTTTACCACAGGCCTTACCTTTCGCGAAACTCACCGGCATCACCGAGTGTATTACTTTGAGTTGAGAGAAATGAATTAGTAATCATTTCAGTGACGGGCACCTTAACTTCGTGTATGAATTAAATGATCGAAGGTCAATCCACTCGGGATCGTTGCCTCCATATATGAAAGACGAACGGCTATGCCAATAGCTTCACCTACACTGCGATTCCGAGAGTCATAACAGGTATTCCTCGAGCAGGAGCGCTGAACAGTTTAGGCAATAGACAACACAATTCATGGTAGAAATATTTCGGTACTGAGTCATACAGTTGTTGAACGTTACCTACTGGTATAAATTGAAACTTTTTACAGAAGGCCATACCTTCCCGGCGAACCTAACGCGCTGCAGTATGTGAGGCGCTTAGTTTTCGAGGAAACAAATTAGTAGACAGTTTAGCAGACGCACACAACATGTTTGTGTATAAATATCTGCATCGAGAGGCAACGCGTTCGAGAACGTTCCCATCTTGTATAATATTCGTGCGGCTATGTCATTCGCATCACATATCCTGCGATTCCGAGAATGAAACCTGAAATTCCGGGAGATAATCCGCTGAACAGAATTGGCAATAGACACCTTAACACACGGGTTCCAATATGAAAGCAGGCCATCAAACCGTCGGCCAGCATTACCAATTTGTGTATAGTCATTCCTCTTACTGAGAACCTAACCGTCCGTGAAGATAAACCGCAGTATCGAGAGCACAACTTCGTGCTCAAAGAAGCAATTTAGTATGCATCCTAATGACGGGCACCATAATTTCATATATGAATTAGAAAATCAAGACTAAAACCGTTCGAAAACGTTACCACCTTACTTTAGAATCGAACACCTTAGTCATTAGTAGCACCTATCCCATGATTCCGAGAGTCAAACCTGCTGTTCCGGCTGTAAATCCGGAGAATAGTGTTATCATTAAACACCTTTTTTCACGGTTTTAATATTACGATAGAGCTTCCCTCCATTTGAGAACGTTACTCATTGGTATAACGTCAAATTCCTTAACGGCTACCTAACCTTCCGCGAATATAACCCGCTGTACCGTGGGGATAACTTCGTGTTCATAGAAACAAATGAGTAGACATTTTAGCAGTCGGACACCTTAACTTCGTGTATGAATTAAGAGATCGATTGTCAAGCCGTTCGAGATCGTTACCACCTACCTATAAAGTGGAACGGCTGAGGCAACAGCTCCAACACTAGTTGTGATTCCGAGAGTGAAACCTCGTATTCCAGCGGTAAATCCGCAGGACTGTAATAGCAATAGATACCTTTATTTACGGCTCGAATAATGATATACACAGTGAAACCGTTGTAGAATGATACCTAATGCTATAGAGTCAGACTTCTTGCCGAAGACCTTACTTTCGGAACATCCCCCGCTGCATCGAGTGTATAACTTCGTGTTCAGAGTAGAAGCTTAGAATACATTTCAGCGAGGGGCACCATAAATTCATGTACGCGTAAGACGATCCAGTGTCAAACTCTCCGAGAACGTTACCACCATCTGTGGAGTCGAACGGCTAAGTAAATACCTTCACATATCCTGTGATTCCGAAAGACAAACCTGATATTCCGAGCGCAAATACACTGAACAGTTTTAGCAACAGACACCTCAATTTGCGGTATGAATAACATAGTAGAGAGTCAATCCGACGGAGAACGTTACGAAC
>NW_027469703.1:0-75847 GCF_051020765.1 Lasioglossum baleicum
GACTAGCCTGCGGGATGCATCCTCTCGCACGTGTTTTTACTCGACTAGCCTGCGGGATGCATCCTCTCGCACGTGTTTTTACTCGACTAGCCTGCGGGATGCATCCTCTCGCACGTGTTTGTGCTCGACTAGCCTACGGGATGCATCCTCTCGCACGTGTTTTTACTTGACTAGCCTGCGGGATGCATCCTCTCGCACGTGTTTTTGCTCGACTAGCCTGCGGGATGCATCCACTCGCACGTGTTTTTGCTCGACTAGCCTGCGGGACGCATCCTCTCGCGCGTGTTTTTACTCGACTAGCCTGCGGGATGCATCCTCTCGCACGTGTTTTTACTCGACTAGCCTGCGGGAAGCATCCTCTTGCACGTGTTTTTACTCGACTAGCCTGCGGGATGCAACCTCTCGCACGTGTTTTTACTCGACTAGCCTGCGGGATGCATCCTCTCGCACGTGTTTTTGCTCGACTAGCCTGCGGGATGCATCCTCTCGCACGTGTTTTTGCTCGACTAGCCTGCGGGATGCATCCTCTCGCACGTGTTTTTGCTCGACTAGCCATGCGCATCCCAAAAAACCTGCGCATGCGCATCCCACAAATCCTCGCACGTGTTTTTACTCGACTAGCCTGCGGGATGCATCCTCTCGCACGTGTTTTTACTCGACTAGCCTGCGGGATGCATCCTCTCGCACGTGTTTTTGCTCGACTAGCCTGCGGGATGCATCCTCTCGCTCGTGTTTTTGCTCGACTAGCCATGCGCATCCCAAAAAACCTGCGCATGCGCATCCCACAAAACCTCGCACGTGTTTTTACTCGACTAGCCTGCGGGATGCATCCTCTCGCACGTGTTTTTACTCGACTAGCCTGCGGGATGCATCCTCTCGCACGTGTTTTTACTCGACTAGCCTGCGGGAAGCATCCTCTTGCACGTGTTTTTACTCGACTAGCCTGCGGGATGCAACCTCTCGCACGTGTTTTTACTCGACTAGCCTGCGGGATGCATCCTCTCGCACGTGTTTTTGCTCGACTAGCCTGCGGGATGCATCCTCTCGCACGTGTTTTTGCTCGACTAGCCTGCGGGATGCATCCTCTCGCACGTGTTTTTGCTCGACTAGCCATGCGCATCCCAAAAAACCTGCGCATGCGCATCCCACAAATCCTCGCACGTGTTTTTACTCGACTAGCCTGCGGGATGCATCCTCTCGCACGTGTTTTTACTCGACTAGCCTGCGGGATGCATCCTCTCGCACGTGTTTTTGCTCGACTAGCCTGCGGGATGCATCCTCTCGCTCGTGTTTTTGCTCGACTAGCCATGCGCATCCCAAAAAACCTGCGCATGCGCATCCCACAAAACCTCGCACGTGTTTTTACTCGACTAGCCTGCGGGATGCATCCTCTCGCACGTGTTTTTACTCGACTAGCCTGCGGGATGCATCCTCTCGCACGTGTTTTTACTCGACTAGCCTGCGGGAAGCATCCTCTTGCACGTGTTTTTACTCGACTAGCCTGCGGGATGCAACCTCTCGCACGTGTTTTTACTCGACTAGCCTGCGGGATGCATCCTCTCGCACGTGTTTTTGCTCGACTAGCCTGCGGGATGCATCCTCTCGCACGTGTTTTTGCTCGACTAGCCATGCGCATCCCAAAAAACCTGCGCATGCGCATCCCACAAATCCTCGCACGTGTTTTTACTCGTCTAGCCTGCGGGATGCATCCTCTCGCACGTGTTTTTACTCGACTAGCCTGCGGGATGCATCCTCTCGCACGTGTTTTTGCTCGACTAGCCTGCGGGATGCATCCTCTCGCTCGTGTTTTTGCTCGACTAGCCATGCGCATCCCAAAAAACCTGCGCATGCGGATCCCAAAAAACCTGCGCATGCGCATCCCACAAAACCTCGCACGTGTTTTTACTCGACTAGCCTGCGGGATGCATCCTCTCGCACGTGTTTTTACTCGACTAGCCTGCGGGATGCATCCTCTCGCACGTGTTTTTGGTCGACTAGCCATGCGCATCCCAAAAAACCTGCGCATGCGCATCCCAAAAAACCTGCGCATGCGCATCCCAAATAACCTGCGCATGCGCATCTCACAAAACCTGCGCATGCGCATCCAACAAAACCTCGCACGTGTTTTTACTCGACTAGCCTGCGGGATGCATCCTCTCGCACGTGTTTTTGCTCGACTAGCCTGCGGGATGCATCCTCTCGCACGTGTTTTTGCTCGTCTAGCCTGCGGGATACATCCTCTCGCACGTGTTTTTACTCGACTAGCCTGCAGGATGCATCCTCTCGCACGTGTTTTTACTCGACTAGCCTGCGGGAAGCATCCTCTCGCACGTGTTTTTACTCGAATAGTCTGCGGGATGCATCCTCTCGCACGTGTTTTTGCTCGACTAGCCTGCGGGATGCATCCTCTCGCACGTGTTTTTGCTCGACTAGCCTGCGGGATGCATCCTCTCGCACGTGTTTTTGCTCGACTAGCCTGCGGGATGCATCCTCTCGCACGTGTTTTTGCTCGTCTAGCCTGCGGGATGCATCCTCTCGCACGTGTTTTTACTCGACTAGCCTGCGGGATGCATCCTCTCGCACGTGTTTTTACTCGACTACCCTGCGGGATGCATCCTCTCGCACGTGTTTTTGCTCGACTAGCCATGCGCATCCCAAAAAACCTGCGCATGCGCATCCCACAAAACCTGCGCATGCGCATCCCACAAAACCTCGCACGTGTTTTTACTCGACTAGCCTGCGGGATGCATCCTCTCGCACGTGTTTTTACTCGACTAGCCTGCGGGAAGCATCCTCTTGCACGTGTTTGTACTCGACTAGCCTGCGGGATGCATCCTCTCGCACGTGTTTTTGCTCGACTAGCCATGCGCATCCCAAAAAACCTGCGCATGCGCATCCCAAAAAACCTGCGCATGCGTATCCCACAAAACCTCGCACGTGTTTTTACTCGACCAGCCTGCGGGATGCATCCTCTCGCACGTGTTTTTACTCGACTAGCCTGCGGGATGCATCCTCTCGCACGTGTTTTTGCTCGACTAGCCTGCGGGATGCATCCTCTCGCACGTGTTTTTGCTCGACTAGCCATGCGCATCCCAAAAAACCTGCGCATGCGCATCCCAAAAAACCTGCGCATGCGCATCCCACAAAACCTCGCACGTGTTTTTACTCGACTAGCCTGCGGGATGCATCCTCTCGCACGTGTTTTTACTCGACTAGCCTGCCCGGATGCATCCTCTCGCACGTGTTTGTGCTCGACTAGCCTACGGGATGCATCCTCTCGCACGTGTTTTTACTTGACTAGCCTGCGGGATGCATCCTCTCGCACGTGTTTTTGCTCGACTAGCCTGCGGGATGCATCCTCTCGCTCGTGTTTTTGCTCGACTAGCCATGCGCATCCCAAAAAACCTGCGCGTGCGCATCCCAAAAAACCTGCGCATGCGCATCCCACAAAACCTCGCACGTGTTTTTACTCGACTAGCCTGCGGGATGCATCCTCTCGCTCGTGTTTTTGCTCGACTAGCCATGCGCATCCCAAAAAACCTGCGCATGCGCATCCCACAAAACCTCGCACGTGTTTTTACTCGACTAGCCTGCGGGATGCATCCTCTCGCACGTGTTTTTGCTCGACTAGCCTGCGGGATGCATCCTCTCGCACGTGTTTTTGCTCGACTAGCCTGCGGGATGCATCCTCTCGCACGTGTTTTTGCTCGACTAGCCTGCGGGAAGCATCCTCTTGCACGTGTTTGTACTCGACTAGCCTGCGGGATGCATCCTCTCGCACGTGTTTTTGCTCGACTAGCCATGCGCATCCCAAAAAACCTGCGCATGCGCATCCCAAAAAACCTGCGCATGCGTATCCCACAAAACCTCGCACGTGTTTTTACTCGACTAGCCTGCGGGATGCATCCTCTCGCACGTGTTTTTACTCGACTAGCCTGCGGGATGCATCCTCTCGCACGTGTTTTTGCTCGACTAGCCTGCGGGATGCATCCTCTCGCACGTGTTTTTGCTCGACTAGCCATGCGCATCCCAAAAAACCTGCGCATGCGCATCCCACAAAACCTCGCACGTGTTTTTACTCGACTAGCCTGCGGGATGCATCCTCTCGCACGTGTTTTTACTCGACTAGCCTGCGGGATGCATCCTCTCGCACGTGTTTGTGCTCGACTAGCCTACGGGATGCATCCTCTCGCACGTGTTTTTACTTGACTAGCCTGCGGGATGCATCCTCTCGCACGTGTTTTTGCTCGACTAGCCTGCGGGATGCATCCTCTCGCTCGTGTTTTTGCTCGACTAGCCATGCGCATCCCAAAAAACCTGCGCATGCGCATCCCAAAAAACCTGCGCATGCGCATCCCACAAAACCTCGCACGTGTTTTTACTCGACTAGCCTGCGGGATGCATCCTCTCGCACGTGTTTTTACTCGACTAGCCTGCGGGATGCATCCTCTCGCACGTGTTTTTACTCGACTACCCTGCGGGATGCATCCTCTCGCACGTGTTTTTGCTCGACTAGCCTGCGGGATGCATCCTCTCGCACGTGTTTTTACTCGACTAGCCTGCGGGATGCATCCTCTCGCACGTGTTTTTACTCGACTACCCTGCGGGATGCATCCTCTCGCACGTGTTTTTGCTCGACTAGCCATGCGCATCCCAAAAAACCTGCGAATGCGCATCCCAAAAAACCTGCGCATGCGCATCCCACAAAACCTGCGCATGCGCATCCCACAAAACCTCGCACGTGTTTTTACTCGACTAGCCTGCGGGATGCATCCTCTCGCACGTGTTTTTACTCGACTAGCCTGCGGGAAGCATCCTCTTGCACGTGTTTGTACTCGACTAGCCTGCGGGATGCATCCTCTCGCACGTGTTTTTACTCGACTAGCCTGCGGGATGCATCCTCTCGCACGTGTTTTTGCTCGACTAGCCTGCGGGATGCATCCTCTCGCACGTGTTTTTGCTCGACTAGCCATGCGCATCCCAAAAAACCTGCGCATGCGCATCCCAAAAAACCTGCGCATGCGCATCCCAAAAAATCTGCGCATGCGCATCCCAAAAAACCTGCGCATGCGCATCCCAAAAAACCTGCGCATGTGCATCCCACAAAACCTCGCACGTGTTTTTACTCGACTAGCCTGCGGGATGCATCCTCTCGCACGTGTTTTTACTCGACTAGCCTGCGGGATGCATCCTCTCGCACGTGTTTTTACTCGACTAGTCTGCGGGATGCATCCTCTCGCACGTGTTTTTGCTCGACTAGCCTGCGGGATGCATCCTCTCGCACGTGTTTTTGCTCGACTAGCCTGCGGGATGCATCCTCTCGCACGTGTTTTTGCTCGTCTAGCCTGCGGGATGCATCCTCTCGCACGTGTTTTTGCTCGACTAGCCTGCGGGATGCATCCTCTCGCACGTGTTTTTGCTCGTCTAGCCTGCGGGATGCATCCTCTCGCACGTGTTTTTACTCGACTAGCCTGCGGGATGCATCCTCTCGGACGTGTTTTTACTCGACTAGCCTGCGGGATGCATCCTCTCGCACGTGTTTTTACTCGACTAGCCTGCGGGATGCATCCTCTCGCACGTGTTTTTGCTCGACTAGCCTGCGGGATGCATCCTCTCGCTCGTGTTTTTGCTCGACTAGCCATGCGCATCCCAAAAAACCTGCGCATGCGCATCCCACAAAACCTCGCACGTGTTTTTACTCGACTAGCCTGCGGGATGCATCCTCTCGCACGTGTTTTTACTCGACTAGCCTGCGGGAAGCATCCTCTTGCACGTGTTTGTACTCGACTAGCCTGCGGGATGCATCATCTCGCACGTGTTTTTGCTCGACTAGCCATGCGCATCCCAAAAAACCTGCGCATGCGCATCCCAAAAAACCTGCGCATGCGTATCCCACAAAACCTCGCACGTGTTTTTACTCGACTAGCCTGCGGGATGCATCCTCTCGCACGTGTTTTTACTCGACTAGCCTGCGGGATGCATCCTCTCGCACGTGTTTTTGCTCGACTAGCCTGCGGGATGCATCCTCTCGCACGTGTTTTTGCTCGACTAGCCTGCGGGATGCATCCTCTCGCACGTGTTTTTGCTCGACTAGCCTGCGGGATGCATCCTCTCGCACGTGTTTTTGCTCGACTAGCCTGCGGGATGCATCCTCTCGCACGTGTTTTTGCTCGTCTAGCCTGCGGGATGCATCCTCTCGCACGTGTTTTTACTCGACTAGCCTGCGGGATGCATCCTCTCGCACGTGTTTGTGCTCGTCTAGCCTGCGGGATGCATCCTCTCGCACGTGTTTTTACTCGACTAGCCTGCGGGATGCATCCTCTCGCACGTGTTTTTGCTCGACTAGCCTGCGGGATGCATCCTCTCGCACGTGTTTTTGCTCGACTAGCCATGCGCATCCCAAAAAACCTGCGCATGCGCATCCCAAAAAACCTGCGCATGCGCATCCCACAAAACCTCGCACGTGTTTTTACTCGACTAGCCTGCGGGATGCATCCTCTCGCACGTGTTTTTACTCGACTAGCCTGCGGGATGCATCCTCTCGCACGTGTTTTTACTCGACTAGCCTGCGGGATGCATACTCTCGCACGTGTTTGTGCTCGACTAGCCTACGGGATGCATCCTCTCGCACGTGTTTTTACTTGACTAGCCTGCGGGATGCATCCTCTCGCACGTGTTTTTGCTCGACTAGCCTGCGGGATGCATTCTCTCGCACGTGTTTTTGCTCGACTAGCCTGCGGGACGCATCCTCTCGCACGTGTTTTTACTCGACTAGCCTGCGGGATGCATCCTCTCGCACGTGTTTTTACTCGACTAGCCTGCGGGAAGCATCCTCTTGCACGTGTTTTTACTCGACTAGCCTGCGGGATGCAACCTCTCGCACGTGTTTTTACTCGACTAGCCTGCGGGATGCATCCTCTCGCACGTGTTTTTGCTCGACTAGCCTGCGGGATGCATCCTCTCGCACGTGTTTTTGCTCGACTAGCCTGCGGGATGCATCCTCTCGCACGTGTTTTTGCTCGACTAGCCATGCGCATCCCAAAAAACCTGCGCATGCGCATCCCACAAATCCTCGCACGTGTTTTTACTCGACTAGCCTGCGGGATGCATCCTCTCGCACGTGTTTTTACTCGACTAGCCTGCGGGATGCATCCTCTCGCACGTGTTTTTGCTCGACTAGCCTGCGGGATGCATCCTCTCGCTCGTGTTTTTGCTCGACTAGCCATGCGCATCCCAAAAAACCTGCGCATGCGCATCCCACAAAACCTCGCACGTGTTTTTACTCGACTAGCCTGCGGGATGCATCCTCTCGCACGTGTTTTTACTCGACTAGCCTGCGGGATGCATCCTCTCGCACGTGTTTTTGCTCGACTAGCCATGCGCATCCCAAAAAACCTGCGCATGCGCATCCCAAAAAACCTGCGCATGCGCATCCCAAAAAACCTGCGCATGCGCATCCCACAAAACCTCGCACGTGTTTTTACTCGACTAGCCTGCGGGATGCATCCTCTCGCACGTGTTTTTACTCGACTAGCCTGCGGGATGAATCCTCTCGCACGTGTATTTGCTCGACTAGCCTGCGGGATGCATCCTCTCGCACGTGTTTGTGCTCGACTAGCCTACGGGATGCATCCTCTCGCACGTGTTTTTACTTGACTAGCCTGCGGGATGCATCCTCTCGCACGTGTTTTTGCTCGACTAGCCTGCGGGATGCATCCTCTCGCACGTGTTTTTGCTCGACTAGCCTGCGGGACGCATCCTCTCGCACGTGTTTTTACTCGACTAGCCTGCGGGATGCATCCTCTCGCACGTGTTTTTACTCGACTAGCCTGCGGGAAGCATCCTCTTGCACGTGTTTTTACTCGACTAGCCTGCGGGATGCAACCTCTCGCACGTGTTTTTACTCGACTAGCCTGCGGGATGCATCCTCTCGCACGTGTTTTTGCTCGACTAGCCTGCGGGATGCATCCTCTCGCACGTGTTTTTGCTCGACTAGCCATGCGCATCCCAAAAAACCTGCGCATGCGCATCCCAAAAAACCTGCGCATGCGCATCCCACAAATCCTCGCACGTGTTTTTACTCGACTAGCCTGCGGGATGCATCCTCTCGCACGTGTTTTTACTCGACTAGCCTGCGGGATGCATCCTCTCGCACGTGTTTTTGGTCGACTAGCCATGCGCATCCCAAAAAACCTGCGCATGCGCATCCCAAAAAACCTGCGCATGCGCATCCCAAATAACCTGCGCATGCGCATCTCACAAAACCTGCGCATGCGCATCCAACAAAACCTCGCACGTGTTTTTACTCGACTAGCCTGCGGGATGCATCCTCTCGCACGTGTTTTTACTCGACTAGCCTGCGGGAAGCATCCTCTCGCACGTGTTTTTACTCGAATAGTCTGCGGGATGCATCCTCTCGCACGTGTTTTTGCTCGACTAGCCTGCGGGATGCATCCTCTCGCACGTGTTTTTGCTCGTCTAGCCTGCGGGATACATCCTCTCGCACGTGTTTGTACTCGACTAGCCTGCGGGATGCATCCTCTCGCACGTGTTTTTGCTCGACTAGCCATGCGCATCCCAAAAAACCTGCGCATGCGTATCCCACAAAACCTCGCACGTGTTTTTACTCGACTAGCCTGCGGGATGCATCCTCTCGCACGTGTTTTTACTCGACTAGCCTGCGGGATGCATCCTCTCGCACGTGTTTTTACTCGACTAGCCTGCGGGATGCATCCTCTCGCACGTGTTTTTGCTCGACCAGCCTGCGGGATGCATCCTCTCGCTCGTGTTTTTGCTCGACAAGCCATGCGCATCCCAAAAAACCTGCGCATGCGGATCCCAAAAAACCTGCGCATGCGCATCCCAAAAAACCTGCGCATGCGCATCCCACAAAACCTCGCACGTGTTTTTACTCGACTAGCCTGCGGGATGCATCCTCTCGCACGTGTATTTACTCGACTAGCCTGCGGGATGCATCCTCTCGCACGTGTTTTTGGTCGACTAGCCATGCGCATCCCAAAAAACCTGCGCATGCGCATCCCAAAAAACCTGCGCATGCGCATCCCAAATAACCTGCGCATGCGCATCTCACAAAACCTGCGCATGCGCATCCAACAAAACCTCGCACGTGTTTTTACTCGACTAGCCTGCGGGATGCATCCTCTCGCACGTGTTTTTGCTCGACTAGCCTGCGGGATGCATCCTCTCGCACGTGTTTTTGCTCGTCTAGCCTGCGGGATACATCCTCTCGCACGTGTTTTTACTCGACTAGCCTGCAGGATGCATCCTCTCGCACGTGTTTTTACTCGACTAGCCTGCGGGAAGCATCCTCTCGCACGTGTTTTTACTCGAATAGTCTGCGGGATGCATCCTCTCGCACGTGTTTTTGCTCGACTAGCCTGCGGGATGCATCCTCTCGCACGTGTTTTTGCTCGACTAGCCTGCAGGATGCATCCTCTCGCACGTGTTTTTGCTCGACTAGCCTGCGGGATGCATCCTCTCGCACGTGTTTTTGCTCGTCTAGCCTGCGGGATGCATCCTCTCGCACGTGTTTTTACTCGACTAGCCTGCGGGATGCATCCTCTCGCACGTGTTTTTACTCGACTACCCTGCGGGATGCATCCTCTAGCACGTGTTTTTGCTCGACTAGCCATGCGCATCCCAAAAAACCTGCGCATGCGCATCCCACAAAACCTGCGCATGCGCATCCCACAAAACCTCGCACGTGTTTTTACTCGACTAGCCTGCGGGATGCATCCTCTCGCTCGTGTTTTTGCTCGACTAGCCATGCGCATCCCAAAAAACCTGCGCATGCGCATCCCACAAAACCTCGCACGTGTTTTTACTCGACTAGCCTGCGGGATGCATCCTCTCGCACGTGTTTTTGCTCGACTAGCCTGCGGGATGCATCCTCTCGCACGTGTTTTTGCTCGACTAGCCTGCGGGATGCATCCTCTCGCACGTGTTTTTGCTCGACTAGCCTGCGGGAAGCATCCTCTTGCACGTGTTTGTACTCGACTAGCCTGCGGGATGCATCCTCTCGCACGTGTTTTTGCTCGACTAGCCATGCGCATCCCAAAAAACCTGCGCATGCGCATCCCAAAAAACCTGCGCATGCGTATCCCACAAAACCTCGCACGTGTTTTTACTCGACTAGCCTGCGGGATGCATCCTCTCGCACGTGTTTTTACTCGACTAGCCTGCGGGATGCATCCTCTCGCACGTGTTTTTGCTCGACTAGCCTGCGGGATGCATCCTCTCGCACGTGTTTTTGCTCGACTAGCCATGCGCATCCCAAAAAACCTGCGCATGCGCATCCCACAAAACCTCGCACGTGTTTTTACTCGACTAGCCTGCGGGATGCATCCTCTCGCACGTGTTTTTACTCGACTAGCCTGCGGGATGCATCCTCTCGCACGTGTTTGTGCTCGACTAGCCTACGGGATGCATCCTCTCGCACGTGTTTTTACTTGACTAGCCTGCGGGATGCATCCTCTCGCACGTGTTTTTGCTCGACTAGCCTGCGGGATGCATCCTCTCGCTCGTGTTTTTGCTCGACTAGCCATGCGCATCCCAAAAAACCTGCGCATGCGCATCCCAAAAAACCTGCGCATGCGCATCCCACAAAACCTCGCACGTGTTTTTACTCGACTAGCCTGCGGGATGCATCCTCTCGCACGTGTTTTTACTCGACTAGCCTGCGGGATGCATCCTCTCGCACGTGTTTTTGCTCGACTAGCCTGCGGGATGCATCCTCTCGCACGTGTTTTTGCTCGACTAGCCTGCGGGATGCATCCTCTCGCACGTGTTTTTACTCGACTAGCCTGCGGGATGCATCCTCTCGCACGTGTTTTTGGTCGACTAGCCATGCGCATCCCAAAAAACCTGCGCATGCGCATCCCAAAAAACCTGCGCATGCGCATCCCAAATAACCTGCGCATGCGCATCTCACAAAACCTGCGCATGCGCATCCAACAAAACCTCGCACGTGTTTTTACTCGACTAGCCTGCGGGATGCATCCTCTCGCACGTGTTTTTACTCGACTAGCCTGCGGGAAGCATCCTCTCGCACGTGTTTTTACTCGAATAGTCTGCGGGATGCATCCTCTCGCACGTGTTTTTGCTCGACTAGCCTGCGGGATGCATCCTCTCGCACGTGTTTTTGCTCGTCTAGCCTGCGGGATACATCCTCTCGCACGTGTTTGTACTCGACTAGCCTGCGGGATGCATCCTCTCGCACGTGTTTTTGCTCGACTAGCCATGCGCATCCCAAAAAACCTGCGCATGCGTATCCCACAAAACCTCGCACGTGTTTTTACTCGACTAGCCTGCGGGATGCATCCTCTCGCACGTGTTTTTACTCGACTAGCCTGCGGGATGCATCCTCTCGCACGTGTTTTTACTCGACTAGCCTGCGGGATGCATCCTCTCGCACGTGTTTTTGCTCGACCAGCCTGCGGGATGCATCCTCTCGCTCGTGTTTTTGCTCGACAAGCCATGCGCATCCCAAAAAACCTGCGCATGCGGATCCCAAAAAACCTGCGCATGCGCATCCCAAAAAACCTGCGCATGCGCATCCCACAAAACCTCGCACGTGTTTTTACTCGACTAGCCTGCGGGATGCATCCTCTCGCACGTGTATTTACTCGACTAGCCTGCGGGATGCATCCTCTCGCACGTGTTTTTGGTCGACTAGCCATGCGCATCCCAAAAAACCTGCGCATGCGCATCCCAAAAAACCTGCGCATGCGCATCCCAAATAACCTGCGCATGCGCATCTCACAAAACCTGCGCATGCGCATCCAACAAAACCTCGCACGTGTTTTTACTCGACTAGCCTGCGGGATGCATCCTCTCGCACGTGTTTTTGCTCGACTAGCCTGCGGGATGCATCCTCTCGCACGTGTTTTTGCTCGTCTAGCCTGCGGGATACATCCTCTCGCACGTGTTTTTACTCGACTAGCCTGCAGGATGCATCCTCTCGCACGTGTTTTTACTCGACTAGCCTGCGGGAAGCATCCTCTCGCACGTGTTTTTACTCGAATAGTCTGCGGGATGCATCCTCTCGCACGTGTTTTTGCTCGACTAGCCTGCGGGATGCATCCTCTCGCACGTGTTTTTGCTCGACTAGCCTGCAGGATGCATCCTCTCGCACGTGTTTTTGCTCGACTAGCCTGCGGGATGCATCCTCTCGCACGTGTTTTTGCTCGTCTAGCCTGCGGGATGCATCCTCTCGCACGTGTTTTTACTCGACTAGCCTGCGGGATGCATCCTCTCGCACGTGTTTTTACTCGACTACCCTGCGGGATGCATCCTCTAGCACGTGTTTTTGCTCGACTAGCCATGCGCATCCCAAAAAACCTGCGCATGCGCATCCCACAAAACCTGCGCATGCGCATCCCACAAAACCTCGCACGTGTTTTTACTCGACTAGCCTGCGGGATGCATCCTCTCGCTCGTGTTTTTGCTCGACTAGCCATGCGCATCCCAAAAAACCTGCGCATGCGCATCCCACAAAACCTCGCACGTGTTTTTACTCGACTAGCCTGCGGGATGCATCCTCTCGCACGTGTTTTTGCTCGACTAGCCTGCGGGATGCATCCTCTCGCACGTGTTTTTGCTCGACTAGCCTGCGGGATGCATCCTCTCGCACGTGTTTTTGCTCGACTAGCCTGCGGGAAGCATCCTCTTGCACGTGTTTGTACTCGACTAGCCTGCGGGATGCATCCTCTCGCACGTGTTTTTGCTCGACTAGCCATGCGCATCCCAAAAAACCTGCGCATGCGCATCCCAAAAAACCTGCGCATGCGTATCCCACAAAACCTCGCACGTGTTTTTACTCGACTAGCCTGCGGGATGCATCCTCTCGCACGTGTTTTTACTCGACTAGCCTGCGGGATGCATCCTCTCGCACGTGTTTTTGCTCGACTAGCCTGCGGGATGCATCCTCTCGCACGTGTTTTTGCTCGACTAGCCATGCGCATCCCAAAAAACCTGCGCATGCGCATCCCACAAAACCTCGCACGTGTTTTTACTCGACTAGCCTGCGGGATGCATCCTCTCGCACGTGTTTTTACTCGACTAGCCTGCGGGATGCATCCTCTCGCACGTGTTTGTGCTCGACTAGCCTACGGGATGCATCCTCTCGCACGTGTTTTTACTTGACTAGCCTGCGGGATGCATCCTCTCGCACGTGTTTTTGCTCGACTAGCCTGCGGGATGCATCCTCTCGCTCGTGTTTTTGCTCGACTAGCCATGCGCATCCCAAAAAACCTGCGCATGCGCATCCCAAAAAACCTGCGCATGCGCATCCCACAAAACCTCGCACGTGTTTTTACTCGACTAGCCTGCGGGATGCATCCTCTCGCACGTGTTTTTACTCGACTAGCCTGCGGGATGCATCCTCTCGCACGTGTTTTTGCTCGACTAGCCTGCGGGATGCATCCTCTCGCACGTGTTTTTACTCGACTAGCCTGCGGGATGCATCCTCTCGCACGTGTTTTTACTCGACTACCCTGCGGGATGCATCCTCTCGCACGTGTTTTTGCTCGACTAGCCATGCGCATCCCAAAAAACCTGCGAATGCGCATCCCAAAAAACCTGTGCATGCGCATCCCACAAAACCTGCGCATGCGCATCCCACAAAACCTCGCACGTGTTTTTACTCGACTAGCCTGCGGGATGCATCCTCTCGCACGTGTTTTTACTCGACTAGCCTGCGGGAAGCATCCTCTTGCACGTGTTTGTACTCGACTAGCCTGCGGGATGCATCCTCTCGCACGTGTTTTTACTCGACTAGCCTGCGGGATGCATCCTCTCGCACGTGTTTTTGCTCGACTAGCCTGCGGGATGCATCCTCTCGCACGTGTTTTTGCTCGACTAGCCATGCGCATCCCAAAAAACCTGCGCATGCGCATCCCAAAAAACCTGCGCATGCGCATCCCAAAAAATCTGCGCATGCGCATCCCAAAAAACCTGCGCATGCGCATCCCAAAAAACCTGCGCATGTGCATCCCACAAAACCTCGCACGTGTTTTTACTCGACTAGCCTGCGGGATGCATCCTCTCGCACGTGTTTTTACTCGACTAGCCTGCGGGATGCATCCTCTCGCACGTGTTTTTACTCGACTAGTCTGCGGGATGCATCCTCTCGCACGTGTTTTTGCTCGACTAGCCTGCGGGATGCATCCTCTCGCACGTGTTTTTGCTCGACTAGCCTGCGGGATGCATCCTCTCGCACGTGTTTTTGCTCGTCTAGCCTGCGGGATGCATCCTCTCGCACGTGTTTTTGCTCGACTAGCCTGCGGGATGCATCCTCTCGCACGTGTTTTTGCTCGTCTAGCCTGCGGGATGCATCCTCTCGCACGTGTTTTTACTCGACTAGCCTGCGGGATGCATCCTCTCGCACGTGTTTTTACTCGACTAGCCTGCGGGATGCATCCTCTCGCACGTGTTTTTACTCGACTAGCCTGCGGGATGCATCCTCTCGCACGTGTTTTTGCTCGACTAGCCTGCGGGATGCATCCTCTCGCTCGTGTTTTTGCTCGACTAGCCATGCGCATCCCAAAAAACCTGCGAATGCGCATCCCAAAAAACCTGCGCATGCGCATCCCACAAAACCTGCGCATGCGCATCCCACAAAACCTCGCACGTGTTTTTACTCGACTAGCCTGCGGGATGCATCCTCTCGCACGTGTTTTTACTCGACTAGCCTGCGGGAAGCATCCTCTTGCACGTGTTTGTACTCGACTAGCCTGCGGGATGCATCCTCTCGCACGTGTTTTTACTCGACTAGCCTGCGGGATGCATCCTCTCGCACGTGTTTTTGCTCGACTAGCCTGCGGGATGCATCCTCTCGGACGTGTTTTTGCTCGACTAGCCATGCGCATCCCAAAAAACCTGCGCATGCGCATCCCAAAAAACCTGCGCATGCGCATCCCAAAAAATCTGCGCATGCGCATCCCAAAAAACCTGCGCATGCGCATCCCAAAAAACCTGCGCATGTGCATCCCACAAAACCTCGCACGTGTTTTTACTCGACTAGCCTGCGGGATGCATCCTCTCGCACGTGTTTTTACTCTACTAGCCTGCGGGATGCATCCTCTCGCACGTGTTTTTACTCGACTAGTCTGCGGGATGCATCCTCTCGCACGTGTTTTTGCTCGACTAGCCTGCGGGATGCATCCTCTCGCACGTGTTTTTGCTCGACTAGCCTGCGGGATGCATCCTCTCGCACGTGTTTTTGCTCGTCTAGCCTGCGGGATGCATCCTCTCGCACGTGTTTTTGCTCGACTAGCCTGCGGGATGCATCCTCTCGCACGTGTTTTTGCTCGTCTAGCCTGCGGGATGCATCCTCTCGCACGTGTTTTTACTCGACTAGCCTGCGGGATGCATCCTCTCGCACGTGTTTTTACTCGACTAGCCTGCGGGATGCATCCTCTCGCACGTGTTTTTACTCGACTAGCCTGCGGGATGCATCCTCTCGCACGTGTTTTTGCTCGACTAGCCTGCGGGATGCATCCTCTCGCTCGTGTTTTTGCTCGACTAGCCATGCGCATCCCAAAAAACCTGCGCATGCGCATCCCACAAAACCTCGCACGTGTTTTTACTCGACTAGCCTGCGGGATGCATCCTCTCGCACGTGTTTTTACTCGACTAGCCTGCGGGATGCATCCTCTCGCACGTGTTTTTGCTCGACTAGCCATGCGCATCCCAAAAAACCTGCGCATGCGCATCCCAAAAAACCTGCGCATGCGCATCCCAAATAACCTGCGCATGCGCATCCAACAAAACCTCGGACGTGTTTTTACTCGACTAGCCTGCGGGATGCATCCTCTCGCACGTGTTTTTACTCGACTAGCCTGCGGGATACATCCTCTCGCACGTGTTTTTACTCGACTAGCCTGCGGGATGCATCCTCTCGCACGTGATTTTACTCGACTAGCCTGCAGGATGCATCCTCTCGCACGTGTTTTTACTCGACTAGCCTGCGGGAAGCATCCTCTCGCACGTGTTTTTACTCGACTAGTCTGCGGGATGCATCCTCTCGCACGTGTTTTTGCTCGACTAGCCTGCGGGATGCATCCTCTCGCACGTGTTTTTACTCGACTAGCCTGCGGGAAGCATCCTCTTGCACGTGTTTGTACTCGACTAGCCTGCGGGATGCATCCTCTCGCACGTGTTTTTGCTCGACTAGCCATGCGCATCCCAAAAAACCTGCGCATGCGCATCCCAAAAAACCTGCGCATGCGTATCCCACAAAACCTCGCACGTGTTTTTACTCGACTAGCCTGCGGGATGCATCCTCTCGCACGTGTTTTTACTCGACTAGCCTGCGGGATGCATCCTCTCGCACGTGTTTTTGCTCGACTAGCCTGCGGGATGCATCCTCTCGCACGTGTTTTTGCTCGACTAGCCTGCGGGATGCATCCTCTCGCACGTGTTTTTACTCGACTAGCCTGCGGGAAGCATCCTCTTGCACGTGTTTGTACTCGACTAGCCTGCGGGATGCATCCTCTCGCACGTGTTTTTGCTCGACTAGCCATGCGCATCCCAAAAAACCTGCGCATGCGCATCCCAAAAAACCTGCGCATGCGCATCCCACAAAACCTCGCACGTGTTTTTACTCGACCAGCCTGCGGGATGCATCCTCTCGCACGTGTTTTTACTCGACTAGCCTGCGGGATGCATCCTCTCGCACGTGTATTTGCTCGACTAGCCTGCGGGATGCATCCTCTCGCACGTGTTTGTGCTCGACTAGCCTACGGGATGCATCCTCTCGCACGGTTTTTTACTTGACTAGCCTGCGGAATGCATCCTCTCGCACGTGTTTTTGCTCGACTAGCCTGCGGGATGCATCCTCTCGCACGTGTTTTTGCTCGACTAGCCTGCGGGATGCATCCTCTCGCACGTGTTTTTGCTCGTCTAGCCTGCGGGATACATCCTCTCGCACGTGTTTTTACTCGACTAGCCTGCAGGATGCATCCTCTCGCACGTGTTTTTACTCGACTAGCCTGCGGGAAGCATCCTCTCGCACGTGTTTTTACTCGACTAGTCTGCGGGATGCATCCTCTCGCACGTGTTTTTGCTCGACTAGCCTGCGGGATGCAACCTCTCGCACGTGTTTTTACTCGACTAGCCTGCGGGATGCATCCTCTCGCACGTGTTTTTGCTCGACTAGCCTGCGGGATGCATCCTCTCGCACGTGTTTTTGCTCGACTAGCCTGCGGGATGCATCCTCTCGCACGTGTTTTTGCTCGACTAGCCATGCGCATCCCAAAAAACCTGCGCATGCGCATCCCACAAATCCTCGCACGTGTATTTACTCGACTAGCCTGCGGGATGCATCCTCTCGCACGTGTTTTTACTCGACTAGCCTGCGGGATGCATCCTCTCGCACGTGTTTTTGCTCGACTAGCCTGCGGGATGCATCCTCTCGCTCGTGTTTTTGCTCGACTAGCCATGCGCATCCCAAAAAACCTGCGCATGCGCATCCCACAAAACCTCGCACGTGTTTTTACTCGACTAGCCTGCGGGATGCATCCTCTCGCACGTGTTTTTACTCGACTAGCCTGCGGGATGCATCCTCTCGCACGTGTTTTTGCTCGACTAGCCATGCGCATCCCAAAAAACCTGCGCATGCGCATCCCAAAAAACCTGCGCATGCGCATCCCACAAAACCTCGCACGTGTTTTTACTCGACTAGCCTGCGGGATGCATCCTCTCGCACGTGTTTTTACTCGACTAGCCTGCGGGATGAATCCTCTCGCACGTGTATTTGCTCGACTAGCCTGCGGGATGCATCCTCTCGCACGTGTTTGTGCTCGACTAGCCTACGGGATGCATCCTCTCGCACGTGTTTTTACTTGACTAGCCTGCGGGATGCATCCTCTCGCACGTGTTTTTGCTCGACTAGCCTGCGGGATGCATCCTCTCGCACGTGTTTTTGCTCGACTAGCCTGCGGGACGCATCCTCTCGCACGTGTTTTTACTCGACTAGCCTGCGGGATGCATCCTCTCGCACGTGTTTTTACTCGACTAGCCTGCGGGAAGCATCCTCTTGCACGTGTTTTTACTCGACTAGCCTGCGGGATGCAACCTCTCGCACGTGTTTTTACTCGACTAGCCTGCGGGATGCATCCTCTCGCACGTGTTTTTGCTCGACTAGCCTGCGGGATGCATCCTCTCGCACGTGTTTTTGCTCGTCTAGCCTGCGGGATACATCCTCTCGCACGTGTTTTTACTCGACTAGCCTGCAGGATGCATCCTCTCGCACGTGTTTTTACTCGACTAGCCTGCGGGATGCATCCTCTCGCACGTGTTTTTACTCGACTAGCCTGCGGGATGCATCCTCTCGCACGTGTTTTTACTCGACTAGTCTGCGGGATGCATCCTCTCGCACGTGTTTTTGCTCGACTAGCCTGCGGGATGCATCCTCTCGCACGTGTTTTTGCTCGACTAGCCTGCGGGATGCATCCTCTCGCACGTGTTTTTGCTCGTCTAGCCTGCGGGATGCATCCTCTCGCACGTGTTTTTACTCGACTAGCCTGCGGGATGCATCCTCTCGCACGTGTTTTTACTCGACTACCCTGCGGGATGCATCCTCTCGCACGTGTTTTTGCTCGACTAGCCATGCGCATCCCAAAAAACCTGCGCATGCGCATCCCACAAAACCTGCGCATGCGCATCCCACAAAACCTCGCACGTGTTTTTACTCGACTAGCCTGCGGGATGCATCCTCTCGCACGTGTTTTTGCTCGACTAGCCTGCGGGATGCATCCTCTCGCTCGTGTTTTTGCTCGACTAGCCATGCGCATCCCAAAAAACCTGCGCATGCGCATCCCACAAAACCTCGCACGTGTTTTTACTCGACTAGCCTGCGTGATGCATCCTCTCGCACGTGTTTTTACTCGACTAGCCTGCGGGATGCATCCTCTCGCACGTGTTTTTGCTCGACTAGCCATGCGCATCCCAAAAAACCTGCGCATGCGCATCCCAAAAAACCTGCGCATGCGCATCCCAAATAACCTGCGCATGCGCATCTCACAAAACCTGCGCATGCGCATCCAACAAAACCTCGCACGTGTTTTTACTCGACTAGCCTGCGGGATGCATCCTCTCGCACGTGTTTTTACTCGACTAGCCTGCGGGATACATCCTCTCGCACGTGTTTTTACTCGACTAGCCTGCGGGATGCATCCTCTCGCACGTGATTTTACTCGACTAGCCTGCAGGATGCATCCTCTCGCACGTGTTTTTACTCGACTAGCCTGCGGGAAGCATCCTCTCGCACGTGTTTTTACTCGACTAGTCTGCGGGATGCATCCTCTCGCACGTGTTTTTGCTCGACTAGCCTGCGGGATGCATCCTCTCGCACGTGTTTTTGCTCGACTAGCCTGCGGGATGCATCCTCTCGCACGTGTTTTTGCTCGACTAGCCTGCGGGATGCATCCTCTCGCACGTGTTTTTGCTCGACTAGCCATGCGCATCCCAAAAAACCTGCGCATGCGCATCCCACAAAACCTGCGCATGCGCATCCCACAAAACCTCGCACGTGTTTTTACTCGACTAGCCTGCGGGATGCATCCTCTCGCACGTGTTTTTACTCGACTAGCCTGCGGGAAGCATCCTCTTGCACGTGTTTGTACTCGACTAGCCTGCGGGATGCATCCTCTCGCACGTGTTTTTGCTCGACTAGCCATGCGCATCCCAAAAAACCTGCGCATGCGCATCCCAAAAAACCTGCGCATGCGCATCCCAAAAAACCTGCGCATGCGTATCCCACAAAACCTCGCACGTGTTTTTACTCGACTAGCCTGCGGGATGCATCCTCTCGCACGTGTTTTTACTCGACTAGCCTGCGGGATGCATCCTCTCGCACGTGTTTTTGCTCGACTAGCCTGCGGGATGCATCCTCTCGCACGTGTTTTTGCTCGACTAGCCTGCGGGATGCATCCTCTCGCACGTGTTTTTGCTCGACTAGCCATGCGCATCCCAAAAAACCTGCGCATGCGCATCCCAAAAAACCTGCGCATGCGCATCCCACAAAACCTCGCACGTGTTTTTACTCGACTAGCCTGCGGGATGCATCCTCTCGCACGTGTTTTTGCTCGACTAGCCTGCGGGATGCATCCTCTCGCACGTGTTTTTGCTCGTCTAGCCTGCGGGATACATCCTCTCGCACGTGTTTGTACTCGACTAGCCTGCGGGATGCATCCTCTCGCACGTGTTTTTGCTCGACTAGCCTGCGGGATGCATCCTCTCGCACGTGTTTTTGCTCGACTAGCCTGCGGGATGCATCCTCTCGCACGTGTTTTTGCTCGTCTAGCCTGCGGGATGCATCCTCTCGCACGTGTTTTTGCTCGACTAGCCTGCGGGATGCATCCTCTCGCACGTGTTTTTGCTCGTCTAGCCTGCGGGATGCATCCTCTCGCACGTGTTTTTACTCGACTAGCCTGCGGGATGCATCCTCTCGCACGTGTTTTTACTCGACTAGCCTGCGGGATGCATCCTCTCGCACGTGTTTTTACTCGACTAGCCTGCGGGATGCATCCTCTCGCACGTGTTTTTGCTCGACTAGCCTGCGGGATGCATCCTCTCGCTCGTGTTTTTGCTCGACTAGCCATGCGCATCCCAAAAAACCTGCGAATGCGCATCCCAAAAAACCTGCGCATGCGCATCCCACAAAACCTGCGCATGCGCATCCCACAAAACCTCGCACGTGTTTTTACTCGACTAGCCTGCGGGATGCATCCTCTCGCACGTGTTTTTACTCGACTAGCCTGCGGGAAGCATCCTCTTGCACGTGTTTGTACTCGACTAGCCTGCGGGATGCATCCTCTCGCACGTGTTTTTACTCGACTAGCCTGCGGGATGCATCCTCTCGCACGTGTTTTTGCTCGACTAGCCTGCGGGATGCATCCTCTCGCACGTGTTTTTGCTCGACTAGCCATGCGCATCCCAAAAAACCTGCGCATGCGCATCCCAAAAAACCTGCGCATGCGCATCCCAAAAAATCTGCGCATGCGCATCCCAAAAAACCTGCGCATGCGCATCCCAAAAAACCTGCGCATGTGCATCCCACAAAACCTCGCACGTGTTTTTACTCGACTAGCCTGCGGGATGCATCCTCTCGCACGTGTTTTTACTCGACTAGCCTGCGGGATGCATCCTCTCGCACGTGTTTTTACTCGACTAGTCTGCGGGATGCATCCTCTCGCACGTGTTTTTGCTCGACTAGCCTGCGGGATGCATCCTCTCGCACGTGTTTTTGCTCGACTAGCCTGCGGGTTGCATCCTCTCGCACGTGTTTTTGCTCGTCTAGCCTGCGGGATGCATCCTCTCGCACGTGTTTTTGCTCGACTAGCCTGCGGGATGCATCCTCTCGCACGTGTTTTTGCTCGTCTAGCCTGCGGGATGCATCCTCTCGCACGTGTTTTTACTCGACTAGCCTGCGGGATGCATCCTCTCGCACGTGTTTTTACTCGACTAGCCTGCGGGATGCATCCTCTCGCACGTGTTTTTACTCGACTAGCCTGCGGGATGCATCCTCTCGCACGTGTTTTTGCTCGACTAGCCTGCGGGATGCATCCTCTCGCACGTGTTTTTACTCGACTAGCCTGCGGGATGCATCCTCTCGCACGTGTTTTTGCTCGACTAGCCTGCGGGATGCATCCTCTCGCTCGTGTTTTTGCTCGACTAGCCATGCGCATCCCAAAAAACCTGCGCATGCGCATCCCACAAAACCTCGCACGTGTTTTTACTCGACTAGCCTGCGGGATGCATCCTCTCGCACGTGTTTTTACTCGACTAGCCTGCGGGAAGCATCCTCTTGCACGTGTTTGTACTCGACTAGCCTGCGGGATGCATCCTCTCGCACGTGTTTTTGCTCGACTAGCCATGCGCATCCCAAAAAACCTGCGCATGCGCATCCCAAAAAACCTGCGCATGCGTATCCCACAAAACCTCGCACGTGTTTTTACTCGACTAGCCTGCGGGATGCATCCTCTCGCACGTGTTTTTACTCGACTAGCCTGCGGGATGCATCCTCTCGCACGTGTTTTTGCTCGACTAGCCTGCGGGATGCATCCTCTCGCACGTGTTTTTGCTCGACTAGCCTGCGGGATGCATCCTCTCGCACGTGTTTTTGCTCGTCTAGCCTGCGGGATGCATCCTCTCGCACGTGTTTTTGCTCGACTAGCCTGCGGGATGCATCCTCTCGCACGTGTTTTTGCTCGTCTAGCCTGCGGGATGCATCCTCTCGCACGTGTTTTTACTCGACTAGCCTGCGGGATGCATCCTCTCGCACGTGTTTTTACTCGACTAGCCTGCGGGATGCATCCTCTCGCACGTGTTTTTACTCGACTAGCCTGCGGGATGCATCCTCTCGCACGTGTTTTTGCTCGACTAGCCTGCGGGATGCATCCTCTCGCACGTGTTTTTACTCGACTAGCCTGCGGGATGCATCCTCTCGCACGTGTTTTTACTCGACTACCCTGCGGGATGCATCCTCTCGCACGTGTTTTTGCTCGACTAGCCATGCGCATCCCAAAAAACCTGCGAATGCGCATCCCAAAAAACCTGCGCATGCGCATCCCACAAAACCTGCGCATGCGCATCCCACAAAACCTCGCACGTGCTTTTACTCGACTAGCCTGCGGGATGCATCCTCTCGCACGTGTTTTTACTCGACTAGCCTGCGGGAAGCATCCTCTTGCACGTGTTTGTACTCGACTAGCCTGCGGGATGCATCCTCTCGCACGTGTTTTTACTCGACTAGCCTGCGGGATGCATCCTCTCGCACGTGTTTTTGCTCGACTAGCCTGCGGGATGCATCCTCTCGCACGTGTTTTTGCTCGACTAGCCATGCGCATCCCAAAAAACCTGCGCATGCGCATCCCAAAAAATCTGCGCATGCGCATCCCAAAAAACCTGCGCATGCGCATCCCAAAAAACCTGCGCATGTGCATCCCACAAAACCTCGCACGTGTTTTTACTCGACTAGCCTGCGGGATGCATCCTCTCGCACGTGTTTTTACTCGACTAGCCTGCGGGATGCATCCTCTCGCACGTGTTTTTACTCGACTAGTCTGCGGGATGCATCCTCTCGCACGTGTTTTTGCTCGACTAGCCTGCGGGATGCATCCTCTCGCACGTGTTTTTGCTCGTCTAGCCTGCGGGATGCATCCTCTCGCACGTGTTTTTACTCGACTAGCCTGCGGGATGCATCCTCTCGCACGTGTTTTTACTCGACTAGCCTGCGGGATGCATCCTCTCGCACGTGTTTTTACTCGACTAGCCTGCGGGATGCATCCTCTCGCACGTGTTTTTGCTCGACTAGCCTGCTGGATGCATCCTCTCGCACGTGTTTTTACTCGACTAGCCTGCGGGATGCATCCTCTCGCACGTGTTTTTGCTCGACTAGCCTGCGGGATGCATCCTCTCGCTCGTGTTTTTGCTCGACTAGCCATGCGCATCCCAAAAAACCTGCGCATGCGCATCCCACAAAACCTCGCACGTGTTTTTACTCGACTAGCCTGCGGGATGCATCCTCTCGCACGTGTTTTTACTCGACTAGCCTGCGGGAAGCATCCTCTTGCACGTGTTTGTACTCGACTAGCCTGCGGGATGCATCCTCTCGCACGTGTTTTTGCTCGACTAGCCATGCGCATCCCAAAAAACCTGCGCATGCGCATCCCAAAAAACCTGCGCATGCGTATCCCACAAAACCTCGCACGTGTTTTTACTCGACTAGCCTGCGGGATGCATCCTCTCGCACGTGTTTTTACTCGACTAGCCTGCGGGATGCATCCTCTCGCACGTGTTTTTGCTCGACTAGCCTGCGGGATGCATCCTCTCGCACGTGTTTTTGCTCGACTAGCCTGCGGGATGCATCCTCTCGCACGTGTTTTTGCTCGTCTAGCCTGCGGGATGCATCCTCTCGCACGTGTTTTTGCTCGACTAGCCTGCGGGATGCATCCTCTCGCACGTGTTTTTGCTCGTCTAGCCTGCGGGATGCATCCTCTCGCACGTGTTTTTACTCGACTAGCCTGCGGGATGCATCCTCTCGCACGTGTTTTTACTCGACTAGCCTGCGGGATGCATCCTCTCGCACGTGTTTTTACTCGACTAGCCTGCGGGATGCATCCTCTCGCACGTGTTTTTGCTCGACTAGCCTGCGGGATGCATCCTCTCGCACGTGTTTTTACTCGACTAGCCTGCGGGATGCATCCTCTCGCACGTGTTTTTACTCGACTACCCTGCGGGATGCATCCTCTCGCACGTGTTTTTGCTCGACTAGCCATGCGCATCCCAAAAAACCTGCGAATGCGCATCCCAAAAAACCTGCGCATGCGCATCCCACAAAACCTGCGCATGCGCATCCCACAAAACCTCGCACGTGCTTTTACTCGACTAGCCTGCGGGATGCATCCTCTCGCACGTGTTTTTACTCGACTAGCCTGCGGGAAGCATCCTCTTGCACGTGTTTGTACTCGACTAGCCTGCGGGATGCATCCTCTCGCACGTGTTTTTACTCGACTAGCCTGCGGGATGCATCCTCTCGCACGTGTTTTTGCTCGACTAGCCTGCGGGATGCATCCTCTCGCACGTGTTTTTGCTCGACTAGCCATGCGCATCCCAAAAAACCTGCGCATGCGCATCCCAAAAAATCTGCGCATGCGCATCCCAAAAAACCTGCGCATGCGCATCCCAAAAAACCTGCGCATGTGCATCCCACAAAACCTCGCACGTGTTTTTACTCGACTAGCCTGCGGGATGCATCCTCTCGCACGTGTTTTTACTCGACTAGCCTGCGGGATGCATCCTCTCGCACGTGTTTTTACTCGACTAGTCTGCGGGATGCATCCTCTCGCACGTGTTTTTGCTCGACTAGCCTGCGGGATGCATCCTCTCGCACGTGTTTTTGCTCGACTAGCCTGCGGGATGCATCCTCTCGCACGTGTTTTTGCTCGTCTAGCCTGCGGGATGCATCCTCTCGCACGTGTTTTTGCTCGACTAGCCTGCGGGATGCATCCTCTCGCACGTGTTTTTGCTCGTCTAGCCTGCGGGATGCATCCTCTCGCACGTGTTTTTACTCGACTAGCCTGCGGGATGCATCCTCTCGCACGTGTTTTTACTCGACTAGCCTGCGGGATGCATCCTCTCGCACGTGTTTTTACTCGACTAGCCTGCGGGATGCATCCTCTCGCACGTGTTTTTGCTCGACTAGCCTGCGGGATGCATCCTCTCGCTCGTGTTTTTGCTCGACTAGCCATGCGCATCCCAAAAAACCTGCGAATGCGCATCCCAAAAAACCTGCGCATGCGCATCCCACAAAACCTGCGCATGCGCATCCCACAAAACCTCGCACGTGTTTTTACTCGACTAGCCTGCGGGATGCATCCTCTCGCACGTGTTTTTACTCGACTAGCCTGCGGGAAGCATCCTCTTGCACGTGTTTGTACTCGACTAGCCTGCGGGATGCATCCTCTCGCACGTGTTTTTACTCGACTAGCCTGCGGGATGCATCCTCTCGCACGTGTTTTTGCTCGACTAGCCTGCGGGATGCATCCTCTCGCACGTGTTTTTGCTCGACTAGCCATGCGCATCCCAAAAAACCTGCGCATGCGCATCCCAAAAAACCTGCGCATGCGCATCCCAAAAAATCTGCGCATGCGCATCCCAAAAAACCTGCGCATGCGCATCCCAAAAAACCTGCGCATGTGCATCCCACAAAACCTCGCACGTGTTTTTACTCGACTAGCCTGCGGGATGCATCCTCTCGCACGTGTTTTTACTCGACTAGCCTGCGGGATGCATCCTCTCGCACGTGTTTTTACTCGACTAGTCTGCGGGATGCATCCTCTCGCACGTGTTTTTGCTCGACTAGCCTGCGGGATGCATCCTCTCGCACGTGTTTTTACTCGACTAGCCTGCGGGATGCATCCTCTCGCACGTGTTTTTACTCGACTACCCTGCGGGATGCATCCTCTCGCACGTGTTTTTGCTCGACTAGCCATGCGCATCCCAAAAAACCTGCGAATGCGCATCCCAAAAAACCTGCGCATGCGCATCCCACAAAACCTGCGCATGCGCATCCCACAAAACCTCGCACGTGCTTTTACTCGACTAGCCTGCGGGATGCATCCTCTCGCACGTGTTTTTACTCGACTAGCCTGCGGGAAGCATCCTCTTGCACGTGTTTGTACTCGACTAGCCTGCGGGATGCATCCTCTCGCACGTGTTTTTACTCGACTAGCCTGCGGGATGCATCCTCTCGCACGTGTTTTTGCTCGACTAGCCTGCGGGATGCATCCTCTCGCACGTGTTTTTGCTCGACTAGCCATGCGCATCCCAAAAAACCTGCGCATGCGCATCCCAAAAAATCTGCGCATGCGCATCCCAAAAAACCTGCGCATGCGCATCCCAAAAAACCTGCGCATGTGCATCCCACAAAACCTCGCACGTGTTTTTACTCGACTAGCCTGCGGGATGCATCCTCTCGCACGTGTTTTTACTCGACTAGCCTGCGGGATGCATCCTCTCGCACGTGTTTTTACTCGACTAGTCTGCGGGATGCATCCTCTCGCACGTGTTTTTGCTCGACTAGCCTGCGGGATGCATCCTCTCGCACGTGTTTTTGCTCGACTAGCCTGCGGGATGCATCCTCTCGCACGTGTTTTTGCTCGTCTAGCCTGCGGGATGCATCCTCTCGCACGTGTTTTTGCTCGACTAGCCTGCGGGATGCATCCTCTCGCACGTGTTTTTGCTCGTCTAGCCTGCGGGATGCATCCTCTCGCACGTGTTTTTACTCGACTAGCCTGCGGGATGCATCCTCTCGCACGTGTTTTTACTCGACTAGCCTGCGGGATGCATCCTCTCGCACGTGTTTTTACTCGACTAGCCTGCGGGATGCATCCTCTCGCACGTGTTTTTGCTCGACTAGCCTGCGGGATGCATCCTCTCGCTCGTGTTTTTGCTCGACTAGCCATGCGCATCCCAAAAAACCTGCGAATGCGCATCCCAAAAAACCTGCGCATGCGCATCCCACAAAACCTGCGCATGCGCATCCCACAAAACCTCGCACGTGTTTTTACTCGACTAGCCTGCGGGATGCATCCTCTCGCACGTGTTTTTACTCGACTAGCCTGCGGGAAGCATCCTCTTGCACGTGTTTGTACTCGACTAGCCTGCGGGATGCATCCTCTCGCACGTGTTTTTACTCGACTAGCCTGCGGGATGCATCCTCTCGCACGTGTTTTTACTCGACTAGTCTGCGGGATGCATCCTCTCGCACGTGTTTTTGCTCGACTAGCCTGCGGGATGCATCCTCTCGCACGTGTTTTTGCTCGACTAGCCTGCGGGTTGCATCCTCTCGCACGTGTTTTTGCTCGTCTAGCCTGCGGGATGCATCCTCTCGCACGTGTTTTTGCTCGACTAGCCTGCGGGATGCATCCTCTCGCACGTGTTTTTGCTCGTCTAGCCTGCGGGATGCATCCTCTCGCACGTGTTTTTACTCGACTAGCCTGCGGGATGCATCCTCTCGCACGTGTTTTTACTCGACTAGCCTGCGGGATGCATCCTCTCGCACGTGTTTTTACTCGACTAGCCTGCGGGATGCATCCTCTCGCACGTGTTTTTGCTCGACTAGCCTGCGGGATGCATCCTCTCGCACGTGTTTTTACTCGACTAGCCTGCGGGATGCATCCTCTCGCACGTGTTTTTGCTCGACTAGCCTGCGGGATGCATCCTCTCGCTCGTGTTTTTGCTCGACTAGCCATGCGCATCCCAAAAAACCTGCGCATGCGCATCCCACAAAACCTCGCACGTGTTTTTACTCGACTAGCCTGCGGGATGCATCCTCTCGCACGTGTTTTTACTCGACTAGCCTGCGGGAAGCATCCTCTTGCACGTGTTTGTACTCGACTAGCCTGCGGGATGCATCCTCTCGCACGTGTTTTTGCTCGACTAGCCATGCGCATCCCAAAAAACCTGCGCATGCGCATCCCAAAAAACCTGCGCATGCGTATCCCACAAAACCTCGCACGTGTTTTTACTCGACTAGCCTGCGGGATGCATCCTCTCGCACGTGTTTTTACTCGACTAGCCTGCGGGATGCATCCTCTCGCACGTGTTTTTGCTCGACTAGCCTGCGGGATGCATCCTCTCGCACGTGTTTTTGCTCGACTAGCCTGCGGGATGCATCCTCTCGCACGTGTTTTTGCTCGTCTAGCCTGCGGGATGCATCCTCTCGCACGTGTTTTTGCTCGACTAGCCTGCGGGATGCATCCTCTCGCACGTGTTTTTGCTCGTCTAGCCTGCGGGATGCATCCTCTCGCACGTGTTTTTACTCGACTAGCCTGCGGGATGCATCCTCTCGCACGTGTTTTTACTCGACTAGCCTGCGGGATGCATCCTCTCGCACGTGTTTTTACTCGACTAGCCTGCGGGATGCATCCTCTCGCACGTGTTTTTGCTCGACTAGCCTGCGGGATGCATCCTCTCGCTCGTGTTTTTGCTCGACTAGCCATGCGCATCCCAAAAAACCTGCGAATGCGCATCCCAAAAAACCTGCGCATGCGCATCCCACAAAACCTGCGCATGCGCATCCCACAAAACCTCGCACGTGTTTTTACTCGACTAGCCTGCGGGATGCATCCTCTCGCACGTGTTTTTACTCGACTAGCCTGCGGGAAGCATCCTCTTGCACGTGTTTGTACTCGACTAGCCTGCGGGATGCATCCTCTCGCACGTGTTTTTACTCGACTAGCCTGCGGGATGCATCCTCTCGCACGTGTTTTTGCTCGACTAGCCTGCGGGATGCATCCTCTCGCACGTGTTTTTGCTCGACTAGCCATGCGCATCCCAAAAAACCTGCGCATGCGCATCCCAAAAAACCTGCGCATGCGCATCCCAAAAAATCTGCGCATGCGCATCCCAAAAAACCTGCGCATGCGCATCCCAAAAAACCTGCGCATGTGCATCCCACAAAACCTCGCACGTGTTTTTACTCGACTAGCCTGCGGGATGCATCCTCTCGCACGTGTTTTTACTCGACTAGCCTGCGGGATGCATCCTCTCGCACGTGTTTTTACTCGACTAGTCTGCGGGATGCATCCTCTCGCACGTGTTTTTGCTCGACTAGCCTGCGGGATGCATCCTCTCGCACGTGTTTTTGCTCGACTAGCCTGCGGGATGCATCCTCTCGCACGTGTTTTTGCTCGTCTAGCCTGCGGGATGCATCCTCTCGCACGTGTTTTTGCTCGACTAGCCTGCGGGATGCATCCTCTCGCACGTGTTTTTGCTCGTCTAGCCTGCGGGATGCATCCTCTCGCACGTGTTTTTACTCGACTAGCCTGCGGGATGCATCCTCTCGCACGTGTTTTTACTCGACTAGCCTGCGGGATGCATCCTCTCGCACGTGATTTTACTCGACTAGCCTGCGGGATGCATCCTCTCGCACGTGTTTTTGCTCGACTAGCCTGCGGGATGCATCCTCTCGCTCGTGTTTTTGCTCGACTAGCCATGCGCATCCCAAAAAACCTGCGCATGCGCATCCCACAAAACCTCGCACGTGTTTTTACTCGACTAGCCTGCGGGATGCATCCTCTCGCACGTGTTTTTACTCGACTAGCCTGCGGGATGCATCCTCTCGCACGTGTTTTTGGTCGACTAGCCATGCGCATCCCAAAAAACCTGCGCATGCGCATCCCAAAAAACCTGCGCATGCGCATCCCAAATAACCTGCGCATGCGCATCCAACAAAACCTCGCACGTGTTTTTACTCGACTAGCCTGCGGGATGCATCCTCTCGCACGTGTTTTTACTCGACTAGCCTGCGGGATGCATCCTCTCGCACGTGATTTTACTCGACTAGCCTGCAGGATGCATCCTCTCGCACGTGTTTTTACTCGACTAGCCTGCGGGAAGCATCCTCTCGCACGTGTTTTTACTCGACTAGTCTGCGGGATGCATCCTCTCGCACGTGTTTTTGCTCGACTAGCCTGCGGGATGCATCCTCTCGCACGTGTTTTTGCTCGACTAGCCTGCGGGATGCATCCTCTCGCACGTGTTTTTGCTCGACTAGCCTGCGGGATGCATCCTCTCGCACGTGTTTTTGCTCGACTAGCCTGCGGGATGCATCCTCTCGCACGTGTTTTTACTCGACTAGCCTGCGGGATGCATCCTCTCGCACGTGTTTTTACTCAACTACCCTGCGGGATGCATCCTCTCGCACGTGTTTTTGCTCGACTAGCCATGCGCATCCCAAAAAACCTGCGCATGCGCATCCCACAAAACCTCGCACGTGTTTTTACTCGACTAGCCTGCGGGATGCATCCTCTCGCACGTGTTTTTACTCGACTAGCCTGCGGGAAGCATCCTCTTGCACGTGTTTGTACTCGACTAGCCTGCGGGATGCATCCTCTCGCACGTGTTTTTGCTCGACTAGCCATGCGCATCCCAAAAAACCTGCGCATGCGCATCCCAAAAAACCTGCGCATGCGTATCCCACAAAACCTCGCACGTGTTTTTACTCGACTAGCCTGCGGGATGCATCCTCTCGCACGTGTTTTTACTCGACTAGCCTGCGGGATGCATCCTCTCGCACGTGTTTTTGCTCGACTAGCCTGCGGGATGCATCCTCTCGCACGTGTTTTTGCTCGACTAGCCTGCGGGATGCATCCTCTCGCACGTGTTTTTACTCGACTAGACTGCGGGAAGCATCCTCTTGCACGTGTTTGTACTCGACTAGCCTGCGGGATGCATCCTCTCGCACGTGTTTTTGCTCGACTAGCCATGCGCATCCCAAAAAACCTGCGCATGCGCATCCCAAAAAACCTGCGCATGCGCATCCCACAAAACCTCGCACGTGTTTTTACTCGACCAGCCTGCGGGATGCATCCTCTCGCACGTGTTTTTACTCGACTAGCCTGCGGGATGCATCCTCTCGCACGTGTATTTGCTCGACTAGCCTGCGGGATGCATCCTCTCGCACGTGTTTGTGCTCGACTAGCCTACGGGATGCATCCTCTCGCACGGTTTTTTACTTGACTAGCCTGCGGAATGCATCCTCTCGCACGTGTTTTTGCTCGACTAGCCTGCGGGATGCATCCTCTCGCACGTGTTTTTGCTCGACTAGCCTGCGGGACGCATCCTCTCGCACGTGTTTTTACTCGACTAGCCTGCGGGATGCATCCTCTCGCACGTGTTTTTGCTCGACTAGCCATGCGCATCCCAAAAAACCTGCGCATGCGCATCCCAAAAAACCTGCGCATGCGCATCCCACAAATCCTCGCACGTGTTTTTACTCGACTAGCCTGCGGGATGCATCCTCTCGCACGTGTTTTTACTCGACTAGCCTGCGGGATGCATCCTCTCGCACGTGTTTTTGCTCGACTAGCCTGCGGGATGCATCCTCTCGCACGTGTTTTTACTCGACTAGCCTGCGGGATGCATCCTCTCGCACGTGTTTTTGCTCGACTAGCCATGCGCATCCCAAAAAACCTGCGCATGCGCATCCCAAAAAACCTGCGCATGCGCATCCCACAAATCCTCGCACGTGTTTTTACTCGACTAGCCTGCGGGATGCATCCTCTCGCACGTGTTTTTACTCGACTAGCCTGCGGGATGCATCCTCTCGCACGTGTTTTTGCTCGACTAGCCTGCGGGATGCATCCTCTCGCACGTGTTTTTGCTCGTCTAGCCTGCGGGATACATCCTCTCGCACGTGTTTTTACTCGACTAGCCTGCAGGATGCATCCTCTCGCACGTGTTTTTACTCGACTAGCCTGCGGGAAGCATCCTCTCGCACGTGTTTTTACTCGACTAGTCTGCGGGATGCATCCTCTCGCACGTGTTTTTGCTCGACTAGCCTGCGGGATGCAACCTCTCGCACGTGTTTTTACTCGACTAGCCTGCGGGATGCATCCTCTCGCACGTGTTTTTGCTCGACTAGCCTGCGGGATGCATCCTCTCGCACGTGTTTTTGCTCGACTAGCCTGCGGGATGCATCCTCTCGCACGTGTTTTTGCTCGACTAGCCATGCGCATCCCAAAAAACCTGCGCATGCGCATCCCACAAATCCTCGCACGTGTTTTTACTCGACTAGCCTGCGGGATGCATCCTCTCGCACGTGTTTTTACTCGACTAGCCTGCGGGATGCATCCTCTCGCACGTGTTTTTGCTCGACTAGCCATGCGCATCCCAAAAAACCTGCGCATGCGCATCCCAAAAAACCTGCGCATGCGCATCCCAAATAACCTGCGCATGCGCATCCAACAAAACCTCGCACGTGTTTTTACTCGACTAGCCTGCGGGATGCATCCTCTCGCACGTGTTTTTACTCGACTAGCCTGCGGGATACATCCTCTCGCACGTGTTTTTACTCGACTAGCCTGCGGGATGCATCCTCTCGCACGTGATTTTACTCGACTAGCCTGCAGGATGCATCCTCTCGCACGTGTTTTTACTCGACTAGCCTGCGGGAAGCATCCTCTCGCACGTGTTTTTACTCGACTAGTCTGCGGGATGCATCCTCTCGCACGTGTTTTTGCTCGACTAGCCTGCGGGATGCATCCTCTCGCACGTGTTTTTGCTCGACTAGCCTGCGGGATGCATCCTCTCGCACGTGTTTTTGCTCGACTAGCCTGCGGGATGCATCCTCTCGCACGTGTTTTTGCTCGACTAGCCTGCGGGATGCATCCTCTCGCACGTGTTTTTACTCGACTAGCCTGCGGGATGCATCCTCTCGCACGTGTTTTTACTCAACTACCCTGCGGGATGCATCCTCTCGCACGTGTTTTTGCTCGACTAGCCATGCGCATCCCAAAAAACCTGCGCATGCGCATCCCACAAAACCTGCGCATGCGCATCCCACAAAACCTCGCACGTGTTTTTACTCGACTAGCCTGCGGGATGCATCCTCTCGCACGTGTTTTTACTCGACTAGCCTGCGGGATGCATCCTCTCGCACGTGTTTTTGCTCGACTAGCCTGCGGGATGCATCCTCTCGCACGTGTTTTTACTCGACTAGCCTGCGGGATGCATCCTCTCGCACGTGTTTTTGCTCGACTAGCCATGCGCATCCCAAAAAACCTGCGCATGCGCATCCCAAAAAACCTGCGCATGCGCATCCCACAAATCCTCGCACGTGTTTTTACTCGACTAGCCTGCGGGATGCATCCTCTCGCACGTGTTTTTACTCGACTAGCCTGCGGGATGCATCCTCTCGCACGTGTTTTTGCTCGACTAGCCTGCGGGATGCATCCTCTCGCACGTGTTTTTGCTCGTCTAGCCTGCGGGATACATCCTCTCGCACGTGTTTTTACTCGACTAGCCTGCAGGATGCATCCTCTCGCACGTGTTTTTACTCGACTAGCCTGCGGGAAGCATCCTCTCGCACGTGTTTTTACTCGACTAGTCTGCGGGATGCATCCTCTCGCACGTGTTTTTGGTCGACTAGCCTGCGGGATGCAACCTCTCGCACGTGTTTTTACTCGACTAGCCTGCGGGATGCATCCTCTCGCACGTGTTTTTGCTCGACTAGCCTGCGGGATGCATCCTCTCGCACGTGTTTTTGCTCGACTAGCCTGCGGGATGCATCCTCTCGCACGTGTTTTTGCTCGACTAGCCATGCGCATCCCAAAAAACCTGCGCATGCGCATCCCACAAATCCTCGCACGTGTTTTTACTCGACTAGCCTGCGGGATGCATCCTCTCGCACGTGTTTTTACTCGACTAGCCTGCGGGATGCATCCTCTCGCACGTGTTTTTGCTCGACTAGCCTGCGGGATGCATCCTCTCGCTCGTGTTTTTGCTCGACTAGCCATGCGCATCCCAAAAAACCTGCGCATGCGCATCCCACAAAACCTCGCACGTGTTTTTACTCGACTAGCCTGCGGGATGCATCCTCTCGCACGTGTTTTTACTCGACTAGCCTGCGGGATGCATCCTCTCGCACGTGTTTTTGCTCGACTAGCCATGCGCATCCCAAAAAACCTGCGCATGCGCATCCCAAAAAACCTGCGCATGCGCATCCCAAAAAACCTGCGCATGCGCATCCCACAAAACCTCGCACGTGTTTTTACTCGACTAGCCTGCGGGATGCATCCTCTCGCACGTGTTTTTACTCGACTAGCCTGCGGGATGAATCCTCTCGCACGTGTATTTGCTCGACTAGCCTGCGGGATGCATCCTCTCGCACGTGTTTGTGCTCGACTAGCCTACGGGATGCATCCTCTCGCACGTGTTTTTACTTGACTAGCCTGCGGGATGCATCCTCTCGCACGTGTTTTTGCTCGACTAGCCTGCGGGATGCATCCTCTCGCACGTGTTTTTGCTCGACTAGCCTGCGGGACGCATCCTCTCGCACGTGTTTTTACTCGACTAGCCTGCGGGATGCATCCTCTCGCACGTGTTTTTACTCGACTAGCCTGCGGGAAGCATCCTCTTGCACGTGTTTTTACTCGACTAGCCTGCGGGATGCAACCTCTCGCACGTGTTTTTACTCGACTAGCCTGCGGGATGCATCCTCTCGCACGTGTTTTTGCTCGACTAGCCTGCGGGATGCATCCTCTCGCACGTGTTTTTGCTCGTCTAGCCTGCGGGATACATCCTCTCGCACGTGTTTTTACTCGACTAGCCTGCAGGATGCATCCTCTCGCACGTGTTTTTACTCGACTAGCCTGCGGGATGCATCCTCTCGCACGTGTTTTTACTCGACTAGCCTGCGGGATGCATCCTCTCGCACGTGTTTTTACTCGACTAGTCTGCGGGATGCATCCTCTCGCACGTGTTTTTGCTCGACTAGCCTGCGGGATGCATCCTCTCGCACGTGTTTTTGCTCGACTAGCCTGCGGGATGCATCCTCTCGCACGTGTTTTTGCTCGTCTAGCCTGCGGGATGCATCCTCTCGCACGTGTTTTTACTCGACTAGCCTGCGGGATGCATCCTCTCGCACGTGTTTTTACTCGACTACCCTGCGGGATGCATCCTCTCGCACGTGTTTTTGCTCGACTAGCCATGCGCATCCCAAAAAACCTGCGCATGCGCATCCCACAAAACCTGCGCATGCGCATCCCACAAAACCTCGCACGTGTTTTTACTCGACTAGCCTGCGGGATGCATCCTCTCGCACGTGTTTTTACTCGACTAGCCTGCGGGAAGCATCCTCTTGCACGTGTTTGTACTCGACTAGCCTGCGGGATGCATCCTCTCGCACGTGTTTTTGCTCGACTAGCCATGCGCATCCCAAAAAACCTGCGCATGCGCATCCCAAAAAACCTGCGCATGCGCATCCCAAAAAACCTGCGCATGCGTATCCCACAAAACCTCGCACGTGTTTTTACTCGACCAGCCTGCGGGATGCATCCTCTCGCACGTGTTTTTACTCGACTAGCCTGCGGGATGCATCCTATCGCACGTGTTTTTGCTCGACTAGCCTGCGGGATGCATCCTCTCGCACGTGTTTTTACTCGACCAGCCTGCGGGATGCATCCTCTCGCACGTGTTTTTACTCGACCAGCCTGCGGGATGCATCCTCTCGCACGTGTTTTTACTCGACTAGCCTGCGGGATGCATCCTCTCGCACGTGTTTTTGCTCGTCTAGCCTGCGGGATGCATCCTCTCGCACGTGTTTTTACTCGACTAGCCTGCGGGATGCATCCTCTCGCACGTGTTTTTACTCGACTACCCTGCGGGATGCATCCTCTCGCACGTGTTTTTGCTCGACTAGCCATGCGCATCCCAAAAAACCTGCGCATGCGCATCCCACAAAACCTGCGCATGCGCATCCCACAAAACCTCGCACGTGTTTTTACTCGACTAGCCTGCGGGATGCATCCTCTCGCACGTGTTTTTACTCGACTAGCCTGCGGGATGCATCCTCTCGCACGTGTTTGTGCTCGACTAGCCTACGGGATGCATCCTCTCGCACGTGTTTTTACTTGACTAGCCTGCGGGATGCATCCTCTCGCACGTGTTTTTGCTCGACTAGCCTGCGGGATGCATCCTCTCGCTCGTGTTTTTGCTCGACTAGCCATGCGCATCCCAAAAAACCTGCGCGTGCGCATCCCAAAAAACCTGCGCATGCGCATCCCACAAAACCTCGCACGTGTTTTTACTCGACTAGCCTGCGGGATGCATCCTCTCGCTCGTGTTTTTGCTCGACTAGCCATGCGCAGCCCAAAAAACCTGCGCATGCGCATCCCACAAAACCTCGCACGTGTTTTTACTCGACTAGCCTGCGGGATGCATCCTCTCGCACGTGTTTTTCCTCGACTAGCCTGCGGGATGCATCCTCTCGCACGTGTTTTTGCTCGACTAGCCTGCGGGACGCATCCTCTCGCACGTGTTTTTACTCGACTAGCCTGCGGGATGCATCCTCTCGCACGTGTTTTTACTCGACTAGCCTGCGGGAAGCATCCTCTTGCACGTGTTTTTACTCGACTAGCCTGCGGGATGCAACCTCTCGCACGTGTTTTTACTCGACTAGCCTGCGGGATGCATCCTCTCGCACGTGTTTTTGCTCGACTAGCCTGCGGGATGCATCCTCTCGCACGTGTTTTTGCTCGACTAGCCTGCGGGATGCATCCTCTCGCACGTGTTTTTGCTCGACTAGCCTGCGGGATGCATCCTCTCGCACGTGTTTTTACTCGACTAGCCTGCGGGATGCATCCTCTCGCACGTGTTTTTACTCGAGTAGCCTGCGGGATGCATCCTCTCGCACGTGTTTTTGCTCGACTAGCCTGCGGGATGCATCCTCTTGCACGTGTTTTTACTCGACTAGCCTGCGGGATGCATCCTCTCGCACGTGTTTTTGCTCGACTAGCCATGCGCATCCCAAAAAACCTGCGCATGCGCATCCCACAAAACCTCGCACGTGTTTTTACTCGACTAGCCTGCGGGATGCATCCTCTCGCACGTGTTTTTACTCGACTAGCCTGCGGGATGCATCCTCTCGCACGTGTATTTGCTCGACTAGCCTGCGGGATGCATCCTCTCGCACGTGTTTGTGCTCGACTAGCCTACGGGATGCATCCTCTCGCACGTGTTTTTACTTGACTAGCCTGCGGGATGCATCCTCTCGCACGTGTTTTTGCTCGACTAGCCTGCGGGATTTATCCTCTCGCACGTGTTTTTGCTCGACTAGCCTGCGGGACGCATCCTCTCGCACGTGTTTTTACTCGACTAGCCTGCGGGATGCATCCTCTCGCACGTGTTTTTACTCGACTAGCCTGCGGGAAGCATCCACTTGCACGTGTTTTTACTCGACTAGCCTGCGGGATGCAACCTCTCGCACGTGTTTTTACTCGACTAGCCTGCGGGATGCATCCTCTCGCACGTGTTTTTGCTCGACTAGCCTGCGGGATGCATCCTCTCGCACGTGTTTTTGCTCGACTAGCCATGCGCATCCCAAAAAACCTGCGCATGCGCATCCCACAAATCCTCGCACGTGTTTTTACTCGACTAGCCTGCGGGATGCATCCTCTCGCACGTGTTTTTACTCGACTAGCCTGCGGGATGCATCCTCTCGCACGTGTTTTTGCTCGACCAGCCTGCGGGATGCATCCTCTCGCTCGTGTTTTTGCTCGACTAGCCATGCGCATCCCAAAAAACCTGCGCATGCGCATCCCAAAAAACCTGCGCATGCGCATCCCACAAAACCTCGCACGTGTTTTTACTCGACTAGCCTGCGGGATGCATCCTCTCGCACGTGTTTTTGCTCGACTAGCCTGCGGGATGCATCCTCTCGCACGTGTTTTTGCTCGACTAGCCTGCGGGATGCATCCTCTCGCACGTGTTTTTGCTCGACTAGCCATGCGCATCCCAAAAAACCTGCGCATGCGCATCCCAAAAAACCTGCGCATGCGCATCCCAAAAAACCTGCGCATGCGCATCCCAAAAAACCTGCGCATGCGCATCCCACAAAACCTCGCACGTGTTTTTACTCGACTAGCCTGCGGGATGCATCCTCTCGCACGTGTTTTTACTCGACTAGCCTGCGTGATGCATCCTCTCGCACGTGTATTTGCTCGACTAGCCAGCGGGATGCATCCTCTCGCACGTGTTTGTGCTCGACTAGCCTACGGGATGCATCCTCTCGCACGTGTTTTTACTTGACTAGCCTGCGGGATGCATCCTCTCGCACGTGTTTTTGCTCGACTAGCCTGCGGGATTTATCCTCTCGCACGTGTTTTTGCTCGACTAGCCTGCGGGACGCATCCTCTCGCACGTGTTTTTACTCGACTAGCCTGCGGGATGCATCCTCTCGCACGTGTTTTTGCTCGACCAGCCTGCGGGATGCATCCTCTCGCTCGTGTTTTTGCTCGACTAGCCATGCGCATCCCAAAAAACCTGCGCATGCGCATCCCAAAAAACCTGCGCCTGCGCATCCCACAAAACCTCGCACGTGTTTTTACTCGACTAGCCTGCGGGATGCATCCTCTCGCACGTGTTTTTGCTCGACTAGCCTGCGGGATTTATCCTCTCGCACGTGTTTTTGCTCGACTAGCCTGCGGGACGCATCCTCTCGCACGTGTTTTTACTCGACTAGCCTGCGGGATGCATCCTCTCGCACGTGTTTTTACTCGACTAGCCTGCGGGAAGCATCCTCTTGCACGTGTTTTTACTCGACTAGCCTGCGGGATGCAACCTCTCGCACGTGTTTTTACTCGACTAGCCTGCGGGATGCATCCTCTCGCACGTGTTTTTGCTCGACTAGCCTGCGGGATGCATCCTCTCGCACGTGTTTTTGCTCGACTAGCCTGCGGGATGCATCCTCTCGCACGTGTTTTTGCTCGACTAGCCTGCGGGATGCATCCTCTCGCACGTGTTTTTACTCGACTAGCCTGCGGGATGCATCCTCTCGCACGTGTTTTTACTCGAGTAGCCTGCGGGATGCATCCTCTCGCACGTGTTTTTGCTCGACTAGCCTGCGGGATGCATCCTCTTGCACGTGTTTTTACTCGACTAGCCTGCGGGATGCATCCTCTCGCACGTGTTTTTGCTCGACTAGCCATGCGCATCCCAAAAAACCTGCGCATGCGCATCCCAAAAAACCTGCGCATGCGCATCCCACAAAACCTCGCACGTGTTTTTACTCGACTAGCCTGCGGGATGCATCCTCTCGCACGTGTTTTTACTCGACTAGCCTGCGGGATGCATCCTCTCGCACGTGTATTTGCTCGACTAGCCTGCGGGATGCATCCTCTCGCACGTGTTTGTGCTCGACTAGCCTACGGGATGCATCCTCTCGCACGTGTTTTTACTTGACTAGCCTGCGGGATGCATCCTCTCGCACGTGTTTTTGCTCGACTAGCCTGCGGGATTTATCCTCTCGCACGTGTTTTTGCTCGACTAGCCTGCGGGACGCATCCTCTCGCACGTGTTTTTACTCGACTAGCCTGCGGGATGCATCCTCTCGCACGTGTTTTTACTCGACTAGCCTGCGGGAAGCATCCTCTTGCACGTGTTTTTACTCGACTAGCCTGCGGGATGCAACCTCTCGCACGTGTTTTTACTCGACTAGCCTGCGGGATGCATCCTCTCGCACGTGTTTTTGCTCGACTAGCCTGCGGGATGCATCCTCTCGCACGTGTTTTTGCTCGACTAGCCATGCGCATCCCAAAAAACCTGCGCATGCGCATCCCACAAATCCTCGCACGTGTTTTTACTCGACTAGCCTGCGGGATGCATCCTCTCGCATGTGTTTTTACTCGACTAGCCTGCGGGATGCATCCTCTCGCACGTGTTTTTGCTCGACCAGCCTGCGGGATGCATCCTCTCGCTCGTGTTTTTGCTCGACTAGCCATGCGCATCCCAAAAAACCTGCGCATGCGCATCCCAAAAAACCTGCGCATGCGCATCCCACAAAACCTCGCACGTGTTTTTACTCGACTAGCCTGCGGGATGCATCCTCTCGCACGTGTTTTTACTCGACTAGCCTGCGGGATGCATCCTCTCGCACGTGTATTTGCTCGACTAGCCAGCGGGATGCATCCTCTCGCACGTGTTTGTGCTCGACTAGCCTACGGGATGCATCCTCTCGCACGTGTTTTTACTTGACTAGCCTGCGGGATGCATCCTCTCGCACGTGTTTTTGCTCGACTAGCCTGCGGGATTTATCCTCTCGCACGTGTTTTTGCTCGACTAGCCTGCGGGACGCATCCTCTCGCACGTGTTTTTACTCGACTAGCCTGCGGGATGCATCCTCTCGCACGTGTTTTTACTCGACTAGCCTGCGGGAAGCATCCTCTTGCACGTGTTTTTACTCGACTAGCCTGCGGGATGCAACCTCTCGCACGTGTTTTTACTCGACTAGCCTGCGGGATGCATCCTCTCGCACGTGTTTTTGCTCGACTAGCCTACGGGATGCATCCTCTCGCACGTGTTTTTGCTCGACTAGCCATGCGCATCCCAAAAAACCTGCGCATGCGCATCCCACAAATCCTCGCACGTGTTTTTACTCGACTAGCCTGCGGGATGCATCCTCTCGCACGTGTTTTTACTCGACTAGCCTGCGGGATGCATCCTCTCGCACGTGTTTTTGCTCGACCAGCCTGCGGGATGCATCCTCTCGCTCGTGTTTTTGCTCGACTAGCCATGCGCATCCCAAAAAACCTGCGCATGCGCATCCCAAAAAACCTGCGCATGCGCATCCCACAAGACCTCGCACGTGTTTTTACTCGACTAGCCTGCGGGATGCATCCTCTCGCACGTGTTTTTGCTCGACTAGCCTGCGGGATGCATCCTCTCGCACGTGTTTTTGCTCGACTAGCCATGCGCATCCCAAAAAACCTGCGCATGCGCATCCCACAAAACCTGCGGATGCGCATCCAACAAAACCTCGCACGTGTTTTTACTCGACTAGCCTGCGGGATGCATCCTCTCACACGTGTTTTTACTCGACTAGCCTGCGGGAAGCATCCTCTTGCACGTGTTTGTACTCGACTAGCCTGCGGGATGCATCCTCTCGCACGTGTTTTTGCTCGATTAGCCATGCGCATCCCAAAAAACCTGCGCATGCGCATCCCACAAAACCTGCGCATGCACATCCCACAAAACCTCGCACGTGTTTTTGCTCGACTAGCCTGCGGGATGCATCCTCTCGCACGTGTTTTTGCTCGACTAGCCTGCGGGATGCATCCACTCGCACGTGTTTTTGCTCGACTAGCCATGCGCAACTCAAAAAACCTACGCATGCGCATCCCAAAAAACCTGCGCATGCGCATCCCACAAAACCTGCGCATGCGCATCCCACAAAACCTCGCACGTGTTTGTGCTCGACTAGCCTGCGGGATGCATCCTCTCGCACGTGTTTTTACTCGACTAGCCTGCGGGATGCATCCTCCCGCACGTGTTTTTACTCGACTAGCCCTCGGGATGCATCATCCCGCACGTGTTTTTACTCGACTAGCCTGCGGGATGCATACTCTCGCACGTGTTTTTGCTCGACTAGCCTGCGGGATGCATCCTCTCGCACGTGTTTTTGCTCGACTAGCCTGCGGGATGCATCCTCTCGCACGTGTTTTTACTCGAGTAGCCTGCGGGATGCATCCTCTCGCACGTGTTTTTGCTCGACTAGCCTGCGGGATGCATCCTCTCGCACGTGTTTTTACTCGAGTAGCCTGCGGGATGCATCCTCTCGCACGTGTTTTTGCTCGACTAGCCTGCGGGATGCATCCTCTTGCACGTGTTTTTACTCGACTAGCCTGCGGGATGCATCCTCTCGCACGTGTTTTTGCTCGACTAGCCATGCGCATCCCAAAAAACCTGCGCATGCGCATCCCAAAAAACCTGCGCATGCGCATCCCACAAAACCTCGCACGTGTTTTTACTCGACTAGCCTGCGGGATGCATAACCTCGCACGTGTTTTTGCTCGACTAGCCTGCGGGATTTATCCTCTCGCACGTGTTTTTGCTCGACTAGCCTGCGGGACGCATCCTCTCGCACGTGTTTTTACTCGACTAGCCTGCGGGATGCATCCTCTCGCACGTGTTTTTACTCGACTAGCCTGCGGGAAGCATCCTCTTGCACGTGTTTTTACTCGACTAGCCTGCGGGATGCAACCTCTCGCACGTGTTTTTACTCGACTAGCCTGCGGGATGCATCCTCTCGCACGTGTTTTTGCTCGACTAGCCTGCGGGATGCATCCTCTCGCACGTGTTTTTGCTCGACTAGCCATGCGCATCCCAAAAAACCTGCGCATGCGCATCCCACAAATCCTCGCACGTGTTTTTACTCGACTAGCCTGCGGGATGCATCCTCTCGCACGTGTTTTTGCTCGACCAGCCTGCGGGATGCATCCTCTCGCTCGTGTTTTTGCTCGACTAGCCATGCGCATCCCAAAAAACCTGCGCATGCGCATCCCACAAGACCTCGCACGTGTTTTTACTCGACTAGCCTGCGGGATGCATCCTCTCGCACGTGTTTTTACTCGACTAGCCTGCGGGATGCATCCTCTCGCACGTGTTTTTGGTCGACTAGCCATGCGCATCCCAAAAAACCTGCGCATGCGCATCCCAAAAAACCTGCGCATGCGCATCCCAAATAACCTGCGCATGCGCATCCAACAAAACCTCGCACGTGTTTTTACTCGACTAGCCTGCGGGATGCATCCTCTCGCACGTGTTTTTACTCGACTAGCCTGCGGGATGCATCCTCTCGCACGTGTTTTTACTCGACTAGTCTGCGGGATGCATCCTCTCGCACGTGTTTTTGCTCGACTAGCCTGCGGGATGCATCCTCTCGCACGTGTTTTTGCTCGACTAGCCTGCGGGATGCATCCTCTCGCACGTGTTTTTGCTCGACTAGCCTGCGGGATGCATCCTCTTGCACGTGTTTTTACTCGACTAGCCTGCGGGATGCATCCTCTCACACGTGTTTTTACTCGAATAGCCTGCGGGAAGCATCCTCTTGCACGTGTTTGTACTCGACTAGCCTGCGGGATGCATCCTCTCGCACGTGTTTTTGCTCGACTAGCCATGCGCATCCCAAAAAACCTGCGCATGCGCATCCCACAAAACCTGCGGATGCGCATCCAACAAAACCTCGCACGTGTTTTTACTCGACTAGCCTGCGGGATGCATCCTCTCGCACGTGTTTTTACTCGACTAGCCTGCGGGATGCATCCTCTCGCACGTGTTTTTGCTCGACTAGCCATGCGCATCCCAAAAAACCTGCGCATGCGCATCCCACAAAACCTCGCACGTGTTTTTACTCGACTAGCCTGCGGGATGCATCCTCCCGCACGTGTTTTTACTCGACTAGCCTGCGGGATGCATCCTCTCGCACGTGTTTTTGCTCGACTAGCCTGCGGGATGCATCCTCTCGCACGTGTTTTTGCTCGACTAGCCTGCGGGATGCATCCTCTCGCACGTGTTTTTGCTCGACTAGCCTGCGGGATGCATCCTCTCGCACGTGTTTTTACTCGAGTAGCCTGCGGGATGCATCCTCTCGCACGTGTTTTTGCTCGACTAGCCTGCGGGATGCATCCTCTCGCACGTGTTTTTACTCGAGTAGCCTGCGGGATGCATCCTCTCGCACGTGTTTTTGCTCGACTAGCCTGCGGGATGCATCCTCTTGCACGTGTTTTTACTCGACTAGCCTGCGGGATGCATCCTCTCGCACGTGTTTTTACTCGACTAGCCTGCGGGAAGCATCCTCTCGCACGTGTTTTTGCTCGACTAGCCTGCGGGATGCATCCTCTCGCACGTGTTTTTGCTCGACTAGCCATGCGCATCCCAAAAAACCTGCGCATGCGCATCCCACAAAACCTGCGGATGCGCATCCAACAAAACCTCGCACGTGTTTTTACTCGACTAGCCTGCGGGATGCATCCTCTCACACGTGTTTTTACTCGACTAGCCTGCGGGATGCATCCTCTCGCACGTGTTTTTACTCGACTAGACTGCGGGATGCATCCTCTCGCACGTGTTTTTGCTCGACTAGCCTGCGGGTTGCATCCTCTCGCACGTGTTTTTGCTCGACTAGGCATGCGCATCCCAAAAAACCTGCGCATGCGCATCCCACAAAACCTGCGCATGCGCATCCCACAAAACCTCGCACGTGTTTTTACTCGACTAGCCTGCGAGATGCATCCTCTCGCACGTGTTTTTGCTCGACTAGCCTGCGGGATGCATCCTCTCGCACGTTTTTTTACTCGACTAGCCTGCGGGATGCATCCTCTCGCACGTGTTTTTACTCGACTACCCTGCGGGATGCATCCTCTCGCACGTGTTTTTGCTCGACTTGCCTGCGGGATGTATCCTCTCGCACGTGTTTTTACTCGATTAGCCTGCGGGAAGCATCCTCTCGGACGTGTTTTTACTCGACTAGCCTGCGGGATGCATCCTCTCGCACGTGTTTTTACTCGACTAGCCTGCGGGATGCATCATCTCGCACGTGTTTTTACTCGACTAGCCTGCGGGATGCATCCTCTCGCACGTGTTTTTACTCGACTAGCCTGCTGGATGCATCCTCTCAAACGTGTTTTTACTCGACTAGCCTGCGGGATGCATCCTCTCGCACGTGTTTTTACTCGACTAGCCTGCGGGATGCATCCTCTCGCACGTGTTTTTACTCGACTAGCCTGCGGGATGCATTCTCTCGCACGTGTTTTTGCTCGACTAGCCTGCGGAATGCATCCTCTCGCACCTGTTTTTGCTCGACTAGCCTGCGGGACGCATCCTCTGGCACGTGTTCTTCACTCGACTAGCCTGCGGGATGCATCCTCTCGCACGTGTTTTTACTCGACTAGCCTGCGGGATGCATCCTCTCGCACGTGTTTTTACTCGACTAGCCTGCGGGATTCATCCTCTCGCACGTGTTTTTACTCGACTAGCCTGCGGGATGCATCCTCTCGCACGTGTTTTTACTCGACTAGCCTGCGGGATGCATCCTCTCGCACGTGTTTTTACTCGACTAGCCTGCGGGATGCATCCTCTCGCACGTGTTTTTACTCGAGTAGCCTGCGGGATGCATCCTCTCGCACGTGTTTTTACTCGACTAGCCTGCGGGGTGCATCCTCTCGCACGTGTTTTTACTCGACTAGCCTGCGGGATTCATCCTCTCGCACGTGTTTTTACTCGACTAGCCTGCGGGATGCATCCTCTCGCACGTGTTTTTACTCGACTAGCCTGCGGGATGCATCCTCTCGCACGTGTTTTTACTCGACTAGCCTGCGGGATGCATCCTCTCGCACGTGTTTTTACTCGAGTAGCCTGCGGGATGCATCCTCTCGCACGTGTTTTTACTCGACTAGCCTGCGGGGTGCATCCTCTCGCACGTGTTTTTACTCGACTAGCCTGCGGGAAGCATCCTCTCGCACGTGTTTTTGCTCGACTAGCCTGCGGGATGCATCCTCTCGCACGTGTTTTTGCTCGACTAGCCTGCGGGAAGCATCCTCTCGCACGTGTTTTTACTCGTCTAGCCTGCGGGATGCATCCTCTCGCACGTGTTTTTACTCGACTAGCCTGCGGGAAGTATCCTCTCGCACGTGTTTTTACTCGACTAGCCTGCGGGATGCATCCTCTCGCACGTGTTTTTGCTCGACTAGCTTGCGGGATGCATCCTCTCGCACGTGTTTTTACTCGACTAGCCTGCGGGATGCATCCTCTCGCACGTGTTTTTACTCGACTAGCCTGCGGGATGCATCCTCTCGCACGTGTTTTTACTCGACTATCCTGCGGGATGCATTCTCTCGCACGTGTCTTTGCTCGACTAGCCTGCGGGATGCATCCTCTCGCACGTGATTTTACTCGACTAGCCAGCGGGATGCATCTTCTCGCACGTGTTTTTACTCGGCTAGCCTGCGGGATGCATCCTCTCGCACGTGTTTTTACTCGACTAGCCTGCGGGATGCATCCTCTCGCACTTGTTTTTACTCGACTAGCCTGCGGGATGCATCCTCTCGCACGTGTTTTTACTCGACTAGCCTGCGGGATGCATCCTCTCGCACGTGTTTTTACTCGACTAGCCTGCGGGATGCATCCTCTTGCACGTGTTTTTACTCGACTAGCCTGCGGGATGCATCCTCTCGCACGTGTTTTTACTCGACTAGCCTGCGGGATGCATCCTCTCGCACGTGTTTTTACTCGACTAGCCTGCGGGGTGCATCCTCTCGCACGTGTTTTTACTCGACTAGCCTGCGGGATGCATCCTCTCGCACGTGTTTTTACTCGACTAGCCTGCGGGATGCATCCTCTCGCACCTGTTTTTGCTCGACTAGCCTGCGGGACGCATCCTCTGGCACGTGTTCTTCACTCGACTAGCCTGCGGGATGCATCCTCTCGCACGTGTTTTTACTCGACTAGCCTGCGGGATGCATCCTCTCGCACGTGTTTTTACTCGACTAGCCTGCGGGATGCATCCTCTCGCACGTGTTTTTACTCGACTAGCCTGCGGGATGCATCCTCTTGCACGTGTTTTTACTCGAGTAGCCTGCGGGATGCATCCTCTCGCACGTGTTTTTACTCGACTAGCCTGCGGGGTGCATCCTCTCGCACGTGTTTTTACTCGACTAGTCTGCGGGATGCATCCTCTCGCACGTGTTTTTACTCGACTAGCCTGCGGGATGCATCCTCTCGCACGTGTTTTTACTCGACTAGCCTGCGGGATGCATCCTCTCGCACGTGTTTTTACTCGTCTAGGCTGCGGGATGCATCGTCTCGCACGTGTTTTTACTCGACTAGCCTGCGGGATGCATCCTCTCGCACGTGTTTTTACTCGACTAGCCTGCGGGATGCATCCTCTCGCACGTGTTTTTACTCGACTAGCCTGCGGGATGCATTCTCTCGCACGTGTTTTTGCTCGACTAGCCTGCGGAATGCATCCTCTCGCACCTGTTTTTGCTCGACTAGCCTGCGGGACGCATCCTCTGGCACGTGTTCTTCACTCGACTAGCCTGCGGGATGCATCCTCTCGCACGTGTTTTTACTCGACTAGCCTGCGGGATGCATCCTCTCGCACGTGTTTTTACTCGACTAGCCTGCGGGATTCATCCTCTCGCACGTGTTTTTACTCGACTAGCCTGCGGGATGCATCCTCTCGCACGTGTTTTTACTCGACTAGCCTGCGGGATGCATCCTCTCGCACGTGTTTTTACTCGACTAGCCTGCGGGATGCATCCTCTCGCACGTGTTTTTACTCGAGTAGCCTGCGGGATGCATCCTCTCGCACGTGTTTTTACTCGACTAGCCTGCGGGGTGCATCCTCTCGCACGTGTTTTTACTCGACTAGCCTGCGGGAAGCATCCTCTCGCACGTGTTTTTGCTCGACAAGCCTGCGGGATGCATCCTCTCGCACGTGTTTTTGCTCGACTAGCCTGCGGGAAGCATCCTCTCGCACGTGTTTTTACTCGTCTAGCCTGCGGGATGCATCCTCTCGCACGTGTTTTTACTCGACTAGCCTGCGGGAAGTATCCTCTCGCACGTGTTTTTACTCGACTATCCTGCGGGATGCATCCTCTCGCACGTGTTTTTACTCGACTAGCCTGCGGGGTGCATCCTCTCGCACGTGTTTTTACTCGACTAGCCTGCGGGATGCATCCTCTCGCACGTGTTTTTACTCGACTAGCCTGCGGGATGCATCCTCTCGCACGTGTTTTTACTCGACTAGCCTGCGGGATGCATCCTCTCGCACGTGTTTTTACTCGACTAACCTTCGGGATGCATCCTCTCGCACGTGTTTTTACTCGACTAGCCTGCGGGATGCATCCTCTCGCACGTGTTTTTACTCGACTAGCCTGCGGGATGTATCCTCTCGCACGTGTTTTTACTCGATTAGCCTGCGGGAAGCATCCTCTCGGACGTGTTTTTACACGACTAGCCTGCGGGATGCATCCTCTCGCACGTGTTTTTACTCGACTAGCCTGCGGGATGCATCATCTCGCACGTGTTTTTACTCGACTAGCCTGCGGGATGCATCCTCTCGCACGTGTTTTTACTCGACTAGCCTGCGGGAAGCATCCTCTCGCACGTGTTTTTACTCGACTAGCCTGCCGGATTCATCCTCTCGCACGTTTTTTTATTCGACTAGCCTGCGGGATGCATCCTCTCGCACGTGTTTTTACTCGACTAGCCTGCGGGATGCATCCTCCCGCACGTGTTTTTACTCGACTAGCCTGCGGGATGCATCCTCTCGCACGTGTATTTGCTCGACTAGCCTGCGGGATGCATCCTCTCGCACGTGTTTGTGCTCGACTAGCCTACGGGATGCATCCTCTCGCACGGTTTTTTACTTGACTAGCCTGCGGAATGCATCCTCTCGCACGTGTTTTTGCTCGACTAGCCTGCGGGATGCATCCTCTCGCACGTGTTTTTGCTCGACTAGCCTGCGGGACGCATCCTCTCGCACGTGTTTTTACTCGACTAGCCTGCGGGATGCATCCTCTCGCACGTGTTTTTGCTCGACTAGCCATGCGCATCCCAAAAAACCTGCGCATGCGCATCCCAAAAAACCTGCGCATGCGCATCCCACAAATCCTCGCACGTGTTTTTACTCGACTAGCCTGCGGGATGCATCCTCTCGCACGTGTTTTTACTCGACTAGCCTGCGGGATGCATCCTCTCGCACGTGTATTTGCTCGACTAGCCTGCGGGATGCATCCTCTCGCACGTGTTTGTGCTCGACTAGCCTACGGGATGCATCCTCTCGCACGGTTTTTTACTTGACTAGCCTGCGGAATGCATCCTCTCGCACGTGTTTTTGCTCGACTAGCCTGCGGGATGCATCCTCTCGCACGTGTTTTTGCTCGACTAGCCTGCGGGACGCATCCTCTCGCACGTGTTTTTACTCGACTAGCCTGCGGGATGCATCCTCTCGCACGTGTTTTTGCTCGACTAGCCATGCGCATCCCAAAAAACCTGCGCATGCGCATCCCAAAAAACCTGCGCATGCGCATCCCACAAATCCTCGCACGTGTTTTTACTCGACTAGCCTGCGGGATGCATCCTCTCGCACGTGTTTTTACTCGACTAGCCTGCGGGATGCATCCTCTCGCACGTGTTTTTGCTCGACTAGCCTGCGGGATGCATCCTCTCGCACGTGTTTTTACTCGACTAGCCTGCGGGATGCATCCTCTCGCACGTGTTTTTGCTCGACTAGCCATGCGCATCCCAAAAAACCTGCGCATGCGCATCCCAAAAAACCTGCGCATGCGCATCCCACAAATCCTCGCACGTGTTTTTACTCGACTAGCCTGCGGGATGCATCCTCTCGCACGTGTTTTTACTCGACTAGCCTGCGGGATGCATCCTCTCGCACGTGTTTTTGCTCGACTAGCCTGCGGGATGCATCCTCTCGCACGTGTTTTTGCTCGTCTAGCCTGCGGGATACATCCTCTCGCACGTGTTTTTACTCGACTAGCCTGCAGGATGCATCCTCTCGCACGTGTTTTTACTCGACTAGCCTGCGGGAAGCATCCTCTCGCACGTGTTTTTACTCGACTAGTCTGCGGGATGCATCCTCTCGCACGTGTTTTTGCTCGACTAGCCTGCGGGATGCAACCTCTCGCACGTGTTTTTACTCGACTAGCCTGCGGGATGCATCCTCTCGCACGTGTTTTTGCTCGACTAGCCTGCGGGATGCATCCTCTCGCACGTGTTTTTGCTCGACTAGCCTGCGGGATGCATCCTCTCGCACGTGTTTTTGCTCGACTAGCCATGCGCATCCCAAAAAACCTGCGCATGCGCATCCCACAAATCCTCGCACGTGTTTTTACTCGACTAGCCTGCGGGATGCATCCTCTCGCACGTGTTTTTACTCGACTAGCCTGCGGGATGCATCCTCTCGCACGTGTTTTTGCTCGACTAGCCATGCGCATCCCAAAAAACCTGCGCATGCGCATCCCAAAAAACCTGCGCATGCGCATCCCAAATAACCTGCGCATGCGCATCCAACAAAACCTCGCACGTGTTTTTACTCGACTAGCCTGCGGGATGCATCCTCTCGCACGTGTTTTTACTCGACTAGCCTGCGGGATACATCCTCTCGCACGTGTTTTTACTCGACTAGCCTGCGGGATGCATCCTCTCGCACGTGATTTTACTCGACTAGCCTGCAGGATGCATCCTCTCGCACGTGTTTTTACTCGACTAGCCTGCGGGAAGCATCCTCTCGCACGTGTTTTTACTCGACTAGTCTGCGGGATGCATCCTCTCGCACGTGTTTTTGCTCGACTAGCCTGCGGGATGCATCCTCTCGCACGTGTTTTTGCTCGACTAGCCTGCGGGATGCATCCTCTCGCACGTGTTTTTGCTCGACTAGCCTGCGGGATGCATCCTCTCGCACGTGTTTTTGCTCGACTAGCCTGCGGGATGCATCCTCTCGCACGTGTTTTTACTCGACTAGCCTGCGGGATGCATCCTCTCGCACGTGTTTTTACTCAACTACCCTGCGGGATGCATCCTCTCGCACGTGTTTTTGCTCGACTAGCCATGCGCATCCCAAAAAACCTGCGCATGCGCATCCCACAAAACCTGCGCATGCGCATCCCACAAAACCTCGCACGTGTTTTTACTCGACTAGCCTGCGGGATGCATCCTCTCGCACGTGTTTTTACTCGACTAGCCTGCGGGATGCATCCTCTCGCACGTGTTTTTGCTCGACTAGCCTGCGGGATGCATCCTCTCGCACGTGTTTTTACTCGACTAGCCTGCGGGATGCATCCTCTCGCACGTGTTTTTGCTCGACTAGCCATGCGCATCCCAAAAAACCTGCGCATGCGCATCCCAAAAAACCTGCGCATGCGCATCCCACAAATCCTCGCACGTGTTTTTACTCGACTAGCCTGCGGGATGCATCCTCTCGCACGTGTTTTTACTCGACTAGCCTGCGGGATGCATCCTCTCGCACGTGTTTTTGCTCGACTAGCCTGCGGGATGCATCCTCTCGCACGTGTTTTTGCTCGTCTAGCCTGCGGGATACATCCTCTCGCACGTGTTTTTACTCGACTAGCCTGCAGGATGCATCCTCTCGCACGTGTTTTTACTCGACTAGCCTGCGGGAAGCATCCTCTCGCACGTGTTTTTACTCGACTAGTCTGCGGGATGCATCCTCTCGCACGTGTTTTTGGTCGACTAGCCTGCGGGATGCAACCTCTCGCACGTGTTTTTACTCGACTAGCCTGCGGGATGCATCCTCTCGCACGTGTTTTTGCTCGACTAGCCTGCGGGATGCATCCTCTCGCACGTGTTTTTGCTCGACTAGCCTGCGGGATGCATCCTCTCGCACGTGTTTTTGCTCGACTAGCCATGCGCATCCCAAAAAACCTGCGCATGCGCATCCCACAAATCCTCGCACGTGTTTTTACTCGACTAGCCTGCGGGATGCATCCTCTCGCACGTGTTTTTACTCGACTAGCCTGCGGGATGCATCCTCTCGCACGTGTTTTTGCTCGACTAGCCTGCGGGATGCATCCTCTCGCTCGTGTTTTTGCTCGACTAGCCATGCGCATCCCAAAAAACCTGCGCATGCGCATCCCACAAAACCTCGCACGTGTTTTTACTCGACTAGCCTGCGGGATGCATCCTCTCGCACGTGTTTTTACTCGACTAGCCTGCGGGATGCATCCTCTCGCACGTGTTTTTGCTCGACTAGCCATGCGCATCCCAAAAAACCTGCGCATGCGCATCCCAAAAAACCTGCGCATGCGCATCCCAAAAAACCTGCGCATGCGCATCCCACAAAACCTCGCACGTGTTTTTACTCGACTAGCCTGCGGGATGCATCCTCTCGCACGTGTTTTTACTCGACTAGCCTGCGGGATGAATCCTCTCGCACGTGTATTTGCTCGACTAGCCTGCGGGATGCATCCTCTCGCACGTGTTTGTGCTCGACTAGCCTACGGGATGCATCCTCTCGCACGTGTTTTTACTTGACTAGCCTGCGGGATGCATCCTCTCGCACGTGTTTTTGCTCGACTAGCCTGCGGGATGCATCCTCTCGCACGTGTTTTTGCTCGACTAGCCTGCGGGACGCATCCTCTCGCACGTGTTTTTACTCGACTAGCCTGCGGGATGCATCCTCTCGCACGTGTTTTTACTCGACTAGCCTGCGGGAAGCATCCTCTTGCACGTGTTTTTACTCGACTAGCCTGCGGGATGCAACCTCTCGCACGTGTTTTTACTCGACTAGCCTGCGGGATGCATCCTCTCGCACGTGTTTTTGCTCGACTAGCCTGCGGGATGCATCCTCTCGCACGTGTTTTTGCTCGTCTAGCCTGCGGGATACATCCTCTCGCACGTGTTTTTACTCGACTAGCCTGCAGGATGCATCCTCTCGCACGTGTTTTTACTCGACTAGCCTGCGGGATGCATCCTCTCGCACGTGTTTTTACTCGACTAGCCTGCGGGATGCATCCTCTCGCACGTGTTTTTACTCGACTAGTCTGCGGGATGCATCCTCTCGCACGTGTTTTTGCTCGACTAGCCTGCGGGATGCATCCTCTCGCACGTGTTTTTGCTCGACTAGCCTGCGGGATGCATCCTCTCGCACGTGTTTTTGCTCGTCTAGCCTGCGGGATGCATCCTCTCGCACGTGTTTTTACTCGACTAGCCTGCGGGATGCATCCTCTCGCACGTGTTTTTACTCGACTACCCTGCGGGATGCATCCTCTCGCACGTGTTTTTGCTCGACTAGCCATGCGCATCCCAAAAAACCTGCGCATGCGCATCCCACAAAACCTGCGCATGCGCATCCCACAAAACCTCGCACGTGTTTTTACTCGACTAGCCTGCGGGATGCATCCTCTCGCACGTGTTTTTACTCGACTAGCCTGCGGGAAGCATCCTCTTGCACGTGTTTGTACTCGACTAGCCTGCGGGATGCATCCTCTCGCACGTGTTTTTGCTCGACTAGCCATGCGCATCCCAAAAAACCTGCGCATGCGCATCCCAAAAAACCTGCGCATGCGCATCCCAAAAAACCTGCGCATGCGTATCCCACAAAACCTCGCACGTGTTTTTACTCGACCAGCCTGCGGGATGCATCCTCTCGCACGTGTTTTTACTCGACTAGCCTGCGGGATGCATCCTATCGCACGTGTTTTTGCTCGACTAGCCTGCGGGATGCATCCTCTCGCACGTGTTTTTACTCGACCAGCCTGCGGGATGCATCCTCTCGCACGTGTTTTTACTCGACCAGCCTGCGGGATGCATCCTCTCGCACGTGTTTTTACTCGACTAGCCTGCGGGATGCATCCTCTCGCACGTGTTTTTGCTCGTCTAGCCTGCGGGATGCATCCTCTCGCACGTGTTTTTACTCGACTAGCCTGCGGGATGCATCCTCTCGCACGTGTTTTTACTCGACTACCCTGCGGGATGCATCCTCTCGCACGTGTTTTTGCTCGACTAGCCATGCGCATCCCAAAAAACCTGCGCATGCGCATCCCACAAAACCTGCGCATGCGCATCCCACAAAACCTCGCACGTGTTTTTACTCGACTAGCCTGCGGGATGCATCCTCTCGCACGTGTTTTTACTCGACTAGCCTGCGGGATGCATCCTCTCGCACGTGTTTGTGCTCGACTAGCCTACGGGATGCATCCTCTCGCACGTGTTTTTACTTGACTAGCCTGCGGGATGCATCCTCTCGCACGTGTTTTTGCTCGACTAGCCTGCGGGATGCATCCTCTCGCTCGTGTTTTTGCTCGACTAGCCATGCGCATCCCAAAAAACCTGCGCGTGCGCATCCCAAAAAACCTGCGCATGCGCATCCCACAAAACCTCGCACGTGTTTTTACTCGACTAGCCTGCGGGATGCATCCTCTCGCTCGTGTTTTTGCTCGACTAGCCATGCGCAGCCCAAAAAACCTGCGCATGCGCATCCCACAAAACCTCGCACGTGTTTTTACTCGACTAGCCTGCGGGATGCATCCTCTCGCACGTGTTTTTCCTCGACTAGCCTGCGGGATGCATCCTCTCGCACGTGTTTTTGCTCGACTAGCCTGCGGGACGCATCCTCTCGCACGTGTTTTTACTCGACTAGCCTGCGGGATGCATCCTCTCGCACGTGTTTTTACTCGACTAGCCTGCGGGAAGCATCCTCTTGCACGTGTTTTTACTCGACTAGCCTGCGGGATGCAACCTCTCGCACGTGTTTTTACTCGACTAGCCTGCGGGATGCATCCTCTCGCACGTGTTTTTGCTCGACTAGCCTGCGGGATGCATCCTCTCGCACGTGTTTTTGCTCGACTAGCCTGCGGGATGCATCCTCTCGCACGTGTTTTTGCTCGACTAGCCTGCGGGATGCATCCTCTCGCACGTGTTTTTACTCGACTAGCCTGCGGGATGCATCCTCTCGCACGTGTTTTTACTCGAGTAGCCTGCGGGATGCATCCTCTCGCACGTGTTTTTGCTCGACTAGCCTGCGGGATGCATCCTCTTGCACGTGTTTTTACTCGACTAGCCTGCGGGATGCATCCTCTCGCACGTGTTTTTGCTCGACTAGCCATGCGCATCCCAAAAAACCTGCGCATGCGCATCCCACAAAACCTCGCACGTGTTTTTACTCGACTAGCCTGCGGGATGCATCCTCTCGCACGTGTTTTTACTCGACTAGCCTGCGGGATGCATCCTCTCGCACGTGTATTTGCTCGACTAGCCTGCGGGATGCATCCTCTCGCACGTGTTTGTGCTCGACTAGCCTACGGGATGCATCCTCTCGCACGTGTTTTTACTTGACTAGCCTGCGGGATGCATCCTCTCGCACGTGTTTTTGCTCGACTAGCCTGCGGGATTTATCCTCTCGCACGTGTTTTTGCTCGACTAGCCTGCGGGACGCATCCTCTCGCACGTGTTTTTACTCGACTAGCCTGCGGGATGCATCCTCTCGCACGTGTTTTTACTCGACTAGCCTGCGGGAAGCATCCACTTGCACGTGTTTTTACTCGACTAGCCTGCGGGATGCAACCTCTCGCACGTGTTTTTACTCGACTAGCCTGCGGGATGCATCCTCTCGCACGTGTTTTTGCTCGACTAGCCTGCGGGATGCATCCTCTCGCACGTGTTTTTGCTCGACTAGCCATGCGCATCCCAAAAAACCTGCGCATGCGCATCCCACAAATCCTCGCACGTGTTTTTACTCGACTAGCCTGCGGGATGCATCCTCTCGCACGTGTTTTTACTCGACTAGCCTGCGGGATGCATCCTCTCGCACGTGTTTTTGCTCGACCAGCCTGCGGGATGCATCCTCTCGCTCGTGTTTTTGCTCGACTAGCCATGCGCATCCCAAAAAACCTGCGCATGCGCATCCCAAAAAACCTGCGCATGCGCATCCCACAAAACCTCGCACGTGTTTTTACTCGACTAGCCTGCGGGATGCATCCTCTCGCACGTGTTTTTGCTCGACTAGCCTGCGGGATGCATCCTCTCGCACGTGTTTTTGCTCGACTAGCCTGCGGGATGCATCCTCTCGCACGTGTTTTTGCTCGACTAGCCATGCGCATCCCAAAAAACCTGCGCATGCGCATCCCAAAAAACCTGCGCATGCGCATCCCAAAAAACCTGCGCATGCGCATCCCAAAAAACCTGCGCATGCGCATCCCACAAAACCTCGCACGTGTTTTTACTCGACTAGCCTGCGGGATGCATCCTCTCGCACGTGTTTTTACTCGACTAGCCTGCGTGATGCATCCTCTCGCACGTGTATTTGCTCGACTAGCCAGCGGGATGCATCCTCTCGCACGTGTTTGTGCTCGACTAGCCTACGGGATGCATCCTCTCGCACGTGTTTTTACTTGACTAGCCTGCGGGATGCATCCTCTCGCACGTGTTTTTGCTCGACTAGCCTGCGGGATTTATCCTCTCGCACGTGTTTTTGCTCGACTAGCCTGCGGGACGCATCCTCTCGCACGTGTTTTTACTCGACTAGCCTGCGGGATGCATCCTCTCGCACGTGTTTTTGCTCGACCAGCCTGCGGGATGCATCCTCTCGCTCGTGTTTTTGCTCGACTAGCCATGCGCATCCCAAAAAACCTGCGCATGCGCATCCCAAAAAACCTGCGCCTGCGCATCCCACAAAACCTCGCACGTGTTTTTACTCGACTAGCCTGCGGGATGCATCCTCTCGCACGTGTTTTTGCTCGACTAGCCTGCGGGATTTATCCTCTCGCACGTGTTTTTGCTCGACTAGCCTGCGGGACGCATCCTCTCGCACGTGTTTTTACTCGACTAGCCTGCGGGATGCATCCTCTCGCACGTGTTTTTACTCGACTAGCCTGCGGGAAGCATCCTCTTGCACGTGTTTTTACTCGACTAGCCTGCGGGATGCAACCTCTCGCACGTGTTTTTACTCGACTAGCCTGCGGGATGCATCCTCTCGCACGTGTTTTTGCTCGACTAGCCTGCGGGATGCATCCTCTCGCACGTGTTTTTGCTCGACTAGCCTGCGGGATGCATCCTCTCGCACGTGTTTTTGCTCGACTAGCCTGCGGGATGCATCCTCTCGCACGTGTTTTTACTCGACTAGCCTGCGGGATGCATCCTCTCGCACGTGTTTTTACTCGAGTAGCCTGCGGGATGCATCCTCTCGCACGTGTTTTTGCTCGACTAGCCTGCGGGATGCATCCTCTTGCACGTGTTTTTACTCGACTAGCCTGCGGGATGCATCCTCTCGCACGTGTTTTTGCTCGACTAGCCATGCGCATCCCAAAAAACCTGCGCATGCGCATCCCAAAAAACCTGCGCATGCGCATCCCACAAAACCTCGCACGTGTTTTTACTCGACTAGCCTGCGGGATGCATCCTCTCGCACGTGTTTTTACTCGACTAGCCTGCGGGATGCATCCTCTCGCACGTGTATTTGCTCGACTAGCCTGCGGGATGCATCCTCTCGCACGTGTTTGTGCTCGACTAGCCTACGGGATGCATCCTCTCGCACGTGTTTTTACTTGACTAGCCTGCGGGATGCATCCTCTCGCACGTGTTTTTGCTCGACTAGCCTGCGGGATTTATCCTCTCGCACGTGTTTTTGCTCGACTAGCCTGCGGGACGCATCCTCTCGCACGTGTTTTTACTCGACTAGCCTGCGGGATGCATCCTCTCGCACGTGTTTTTACTCGACTAGCCTGCGGGAAGCATCCTCTTGCACGTGTTTTTACTCGACTAGCCTGCGGGATGCAACCTCTCGCACGTGTTTTTACTCGACTAGCCTGCGGGATGCATCCTCTCGCACGTGTTTTTGCTCGACTAGCCTGCGGGATGCATCCTCTCGCACGTGTTTTTGCTCGACTAGCCATGCGCATCCCAAAAAACCTGCGCATGCGCATCCCACAAATCCTCGCACGTGTTTTTACTCGACTAGCCTGCGGGATGCATCCTCTCGCACGTGTTTTTACTCGACTAGCCTGCGGGATGCATCCTCTCGCACGTGTTTTTGCTCGACCAGCCTGCGGGATGCATCCTCTCGCTCGTGTTTTTGCTCGACTAGCCATGCGCATCCCAAAAAACCTGCGCATGCGCATCCCAAAAAACCTGCGCATGCGCATCCCACAAAACCTCGCACGTGTTTTTACTCGACTAGCCTGCGGGATGCATCCTCTCGCACGTGTTTTTACTCGACTAGCCTGCGGGATGCATCCTCTCGCACGTGTATTTGCTCGACTAGCCAGCGGGATGCATCCTCTCGCACGTGTTTGTGCTCGACTAGCCTACGGGATGCATCCTCTCGCACGTGTTTTTACTTGACTAGCCTGCGGGATGCATCCTCTCGCACGTGTTTTTGCTCGACTAGCCTGCGGGATTTATCCTCTCGCACGTGTTTTTGCTCGACTAGCCTGCGGGACGCATCCTCTCGCACGTGTTTTTACTCGACTAGCCTGCGGGATGCATCCTCTCGCACGTGTTTTTACTCGACTAGCCTGCGGGAAGCATCCTCTTGCACGTGTTTTTACTCGACTAGCCTGCGGGATGCAACCTCTCGCACGTGTTTTTACTCGACTAGCCTGCGGGATGCATCCTCTCGCACGTGTTTTTGCTCGACTAGCCTACGGGATGCATCCTCTCGCACGTGTTTTTGCTCGACTAGCCATGCGCATCCCAAAAAACCTGCGCATGCGCATCCCACAAATCCTCGCACGTGTTTTTACTCGACTAGCCTGCGGGATGCATCCTCTCGCACGTGTTTTTACTCGACTAGCCTGCGGGATGCATCCTCTCGCACGTGTTTTTGCTCGACCAGCCTGCGGGATGCATCCTCTCGCTCGTGTTTTTGCTCGACTAGCCATGCGCATCCCAAAAAACCTGCGCATGCGCATCCCAAAAAACCTGCGCATGCGCATCCCACAAGACCTCGCACGTGTTTTTACTCGACTAGCCTGCGGGATGCATCCTCTCGCACGTGTTTTTGCTCGACTAGCCTGCGGGATGCATCCTCTCGCACGTGTTTTTGCTCGACTAGCCATGCGCATCCCAAAAAACCTGCGCATGCGCATCCCACAAAACCTGCGGATGCGCATCCAACAAAACCTCGCACGTGTTTTTACTCGACTAGCCTGCGGGATGCATCCTCTCACACGTGTTTTTACTCGACTAGCCTGCGGGAAGCATCCTCTTGCACGTGTTTGTACTCGACTAGCCTGCGGGATGCATCCTCTCGCACGTGTTTTTGCTCGATTAGCCATGCGCATCCCAAAAAACCTGCGCATGCGCATCCCACAAAACCTGCGCATGCACATCCCACAAAACCTCGCACGTGTTTTTGCTCGACTAGCCTGCGGGATGCATCCTCTCGCACGTGTTTTTGCTCGACTAGCCTGCGGGATGCATCCACTCGCACGTGTTTTTGCTCGACTAGCCATGCGCAACTCAAAAAACCTACGCATGCGCATCCCAAAAAACCTGCGCATGCGCATCCCACAAAACCTGCGCATGCGCATCCCACAAAACCTCGCACGTGTTTGTGCTCGACTAGCCTGCGGGATGCATCCTCTCGCACGTGTTTTTACTCGACTAGCCTGCGGGATGCATCCTCCCGCACGTGTTTTTACTCGACTAGCCCTCGGGATGCATCATCCCGCACGTGTTTTTACTCGACTAGCCTGCGGGATGCATACTCTCGCACGTGTTTTTGCTCGACTAGCCTGCGGGATGCATCCTCTCGCACGTGTTTTTGCTCGACTAGCCTGCGGGATGCATCCTCTCGCACGTGTTTTTACTCGAGTAGCCTGCGGGATGCATCCTCTCGCACGTGTTTTTGCTCGACTAGCCTGCGGGATGCATCCTCTCGCACGTGTTTTTACTCGAGTAGCCTGCGGGATGCATCCTCTCGCACGTGTTTTTGCTCGACTAGCCTGCGGGATGCATCCTCTTGCACGTGTTTTTACTCGACTAGCCTGCGGGATGCATCCTCTCGCACGTGTTTTTGCTCGACTAGCCATGCGCATCCCAAAAAACCTGCGCATGCGCATCCCAAAAAACCTGCGCATGCGCATCCCACAAAACCTCGCACGTGTTTTTACTCGACTAGCCTGCGGGATGCATAACCTCGCACGTGTTTTTGCTCGACTAGCCTGCGGGATTTATCCTCTCGCACGTGTTTTTGCTCGACTAGCCTGCGGGACGCATCCTCTCGCACGTGTTTTTACTCGACTAGCCTGCGGGATGCATCCTCTCGCACGTGTTTTTACTCGACTAGCCTGCGGGAAGCATCCTCTTGCACGTGTTTTTACTCGACTAGCCTGCGGGATGCAACCTCTCGCACGTGTTTTTACTCGACTAGCCTGCGGGATGCATCCTCTCGCACGTGTTTTTGCTCGACTAGCCTGCGGGATGCATCCTCTCGCACGTGTTTTTGCTCGACTAGCCATGCGCATCCCAAAAAACCTGCGCATGCGCATCCCACAAATCCTCGCACGTGTTTTTACTCGACTAGCCTGCGGGATGCATCCTCTCGCACGTGTTTTTGCTCGACCAGCCTGCGGGATGCATCCTCTCGCTCGTGTTTTTGCTCGACTAGCCATGCGCATCCCAAAAAACCTGCGCATGCGCATCCCACAAGACCTCGCACGTGTTTTTACTCGACTAGCCTGCGGGATGCATCCTCTCGCACGTGTTTTTACTCGACTAGCCTGCGGGATGCATCCTCTCGCACGTGTTTTTGGTCGACTAGCCATGCGCATCCCAAAAAACCTGCGCATGCGCATCCCAAAAAACCTGCGCATGCGCATCCCAAATAACCTGCGCATGCGCATCCAACAAAACCTCGCACGTGTTTTTACTCGACTAGCCTGCGGGATGCATCCTCTCGCACGTGTTTTTACTCGACTAGCCTGCGGGATGCATCCTCTCGCACGTGTTTTTACTCGACTAGTCTGCGGGATGCATCCTCTCGCACGTGTTTTTGCTCGACTAGCCTGCGGGATGCATCCTCTCGCACGTGTTTTTGCTCGACTAGCCTGCGGGATGCATCCTCTCGCACGTGTTTTTGCTCGACTAGCCTGCGGGATGCATCCTCTTGCACGTGTTTTTACTCGACTAGCCTGCGGGATGCATCCTCTCACACGTGTTTTTACTCGAATAGCCTGCGGGAAGCATCCTCTTGCACGTGTTTGTACTCGACTAGCCTGCGGGATGCATCCTCTCGCACGTGTTTTTGCTCGACTAGCCATGCGCATCCCAAAAAACCTGCGCATGCGCATCCCACAAAACCTGCGGATGCGCATCCAACAAAACCTCGCACGTGTTTTTACTCGACTAGCCTGCGGGATGCATCCTCTCGCACGTGTTTTTACTCGACTAGCCTGCGGGATGCATCCTCTCGCACGTGTTTTTGCTCGACTAGCCATGCGCATCCCAAAAAACCTGCGCATGCGCATCCCACAAAACCTCGCACGTGTTTTTACTCGACTAGCCTGCGGGATGCATCCTCCCGCACGTGTTTTTACTCGACTAGCCTGCGGGATGCATCCTCTCGCACGTGTTTTTGCTCGACTAGCCTGCGGGATGCATCCTCTCGCACGTGTTTTTGCTCGACTAGCCTGCGGGATGCATCCTCTCGCACGTGTTTTTGCTCGACTAGCCTGCGGGATGCATCCTCTCGCACGTGTTTTTACTCGAGTAGCCTGCGGGATGCATCCTCTCGCACGTGTTTTTGCTCGACTAGCCTGCGGGATGCATCCTCTCGCACGTGTTTTTACTCGAGTAGCCTGCGGGATGCATCCTCTCGCACGTGTTTTTGCTCGACTAGCCTGCGGGATGCATCCTCTTGCACGTGTTTTTACTCGACTAGCCTGCGGGATGCATCCTCTCGCACGTGTTTTTACTCGACTAGCCTGCGGGAAGCATCCTCTCGCACGTGTTTTTGCTCGACTAGCCTGCGGGATGCATCCTCTCGCACGTGTTTTTGCTCGACTAGCCATGCGCATCCCAAAAAACCTGCGCATGCGCATCCCACAAAACCTGCGGATGCGCATCCAACAAAACCTCGCACGTGTTTTTACTCGACTAGCCTGCGGGATGCATCCTCTCACACGTGTTTTTACTCGACTAGCCTGCGGGATGCATCCTCTCGCACGTGTTTTTACTCGACTAGACTGCGGGATGCATCCTCTCGCACGTGTTTTTGCTCGACTAGCCTGCGGGTTGCATCCTCTCGCACGTGTTTTTGCTCGACTAGGCATGCGCATCCCAAAAAACCTGCGCATGCGCATCCCACAAAACCTGCGCATGCGCATCCCACAAAACCTCGCACGTGTTTTTACTCGACTAGCCTGCGAGATGCATCCTCTCGCACGTGTTTTTGCTCGACTAGCCTGCGGGATGCATCCTCTCGCACGTTTTTTTACTCGACTAGCCTGCGGGATGCATCCTCTCGCACGTGTTTTTACTCGACTACCCTGCGGGATGCATCCTCTCGCACGTGTTTTTGCTCGACTTGCCTGCGGGATGTATCCTCTCGCACGTGTTTTTACTCGATTAGCCTGCGGGAAGCATCCTCTCGGACGTGTTTTTACTCGACTAGCCTGCGGGATGCATCCTCTCGCACGTGTTTTTACTCGACTAGCCTGCGGGATGCATCATCTCGCACGTGTTTTTACTCGACTAGCCTGCGGGATGCATCCTCTCGCACGTGTTTTTACTCGACTAGCCTGCTGGATGCATCCTCTCAAACGTGTTTTTACTCGACTAGCCTGCGGGATGCATCCTCTCGCACGTGTTTTTACTCGACTAGCCTGCGGGATGCATCCTCTCGCACGTGTTTTTACTCGACTAGCCTGCGGGATGCATTCTCTCGCACGTGTTTTTGCTCGACTAGCCTGCGGAATGCATCCTCTCGCACCTGTTTTTGCTCGACTAGCCTGCGGGACGCATCCTCTGGCACGTGTTCTTCACTCGACTAGCCTGCGGGATGCATCCTCTCGCACGTGTTTTTACTCGACTAGCCTGCGGGATGCATCCTCTCGCACGTGTTTTTACTCGACTAGCCTGCGGGATTCATCCTCTCGCACGTGTTTTTACTCGACTAGCCTGCGGGATGCATCCTCTCGCACGTGTTTTTACTCGACTAGCCTGCGGGATGCATCCTCTCGCACGTGTTTTTACTCGACTAGCCTGCGGGATGCATCCTCTCGCACGTGTTTTTACTCGAGTAGCCTGCGGGATGCATCCTCTCGCACGTGTTTTTACTCGACTAGCCTGCGGGGTGCATCCTCTCGCACGTGTTTTTACTCGACTAGCCTGCGGGATTCATCCTCTCGCACGTGTTTTTACTCGACTAGCCTGCGGGATGCATCCTCTCGCACGTGTTTTTACTCGACTAGCCTGCGGGATGCATCCTCTCGCACGTGTTTTTACTCGACTAGCCTGCGGGATGCATCCTCTCGCACGTGTTTTTACTCGAGTAGCCTGCGGGATGCATCCTCTCGCACGTGTTTTTACTCGACTAGCCTGCGGGGTGCATCCTCTCGCACGTGTTTTTACTCGACTAGCCTGCGGGAAGCATCCTCTCGCACGTGTTTTTGCTCGACTAGCCTGCGGGATGCATCCTCTCGCACGTGTTTTTGCTCGACTAGCCTGCGGGAAGCATCCTCTCGCACGTGTTTTTACTCGTCTAGCCTGCGGGATGCATCCTCTCGCACGTGTTTTTACTCGACTAGCCTGCGGGAAGTATCCTCTCGCACGTGTTTTTACTCGACTAGCCTGCGGGATGCATCCTCTCGCACGTGTTTTTGCTCGACTAGCTTGCGGGATGCATCCTCTCGCACGTGTTTTTACTCGACTAGCCTGCGGGATGCATCCTCTCGCACGTGTTTTTACTCGACTAGCCTGCGGGATGCATCCTCTCGCACGTGTTTTTACTCGACTATCCTGCGGGATGCATTCTCTCGCACGTGTCTTTGCTCGACTAGCCTGCGGGATGCATCCTCTCGCACGTGATTTTACTCGACTAGCCAGCGGGATGCATCTTCTCGCACGTGTTTTTACTCGGCTAGCCTGCGGGATGCATCCTCTCGCACGTGTTTTTACTCGACTAGCCTGCGGGATGCATCCTCTCGCACTTGTTTTTACTCGACTAGCCTGCGGGATGCATCCTCTCGCACGTGTTTTTACTCGACTAGCCTGCGGGATGCATCCTCTCGCACGTGTTTTTACTCGACTAGCCTGCGGGATGCATCCTCTTGCACGTGTTTTTACTCGACTAGCCTGCGGGATGCATCCTCTCGCACGTGTTTTTACTCGACTAGCCTGCGGGATGCATCCTCTCGCACGTGTTTTTACTCGACTAGCCTGCGGGGTGCATCCTCTCGCACGTGTTTTTACTCGACTAGCCTGCGGGATGCATCCTCTCGCACGTGTTTTTACTCGACTAGCCTGCGGGATGCATCCTCTCGCACCTGTTTTTGCTCGACTAGCCTGCGGGACGCATCCTCTGGCACGTGTTCTTCACTCGACTAGCCTGCGGGATGCATCCTCTCGCACGTGTTTTTACTCGACTAGCCTGCGGGATGCATCCTCTCGCACGTGTTTTTACTCGACTAGCCTGCGGGATGCATCCTCTCGCACGTGTTTTTACTCGACTAGCCTGCGGGATGCATCCTCTTGCACGTGTTTTTACTCGAGTAGCCTGCGGGATGCATCCTCTCGCACGTGTTTTTACTCGACTAGCCTGCGGGGTGCATCCTCTCGCACGTGTTTTTACTCGACTAGTCTGCGGGATGCATCCTCTCGCACGTGTTTTTACTCGACTAGCCTGCGGGATGCATCCTCTCGCACGTGTTTTTACTCGACTAGCCTGCGGGATGCATCCTCTCGCACGTGTTTTTACTCGTCTAGGCTGCGGGATGCATCGTCTCGCACGTGTTTTTACTCGACTAGCCTGCGGGATGCATCCTCTCGCACGTGTTTTTACTCGACTAGCCTGCGGGATGCATCCTCTCGCACGTGTTTTTACTCGACTAGCCTGCGGGATGCATTCTCTCGCACGTGTTTTTGCTCGACTAGCCTGCGGAATGCATCCTCTCGCACCTGTTTTTGCTCGACTAGCCTGCGGGACGCATCCTCTGGCACGTGTTCTTCACTCGACTAGCCTGCGGGATGCATCCTCTCGCACGTGTTTTTACTCGACTAGCCTGCGGGATGCATCCTCTCGCACGTGTTTTTACTCGACTAGCCTGCGGGATTCATCCTCTCGCACGTGTTTTTACTCGACTAGCCTGCGGGATGCATCCTCTCGCACGTGTTTTTACTCGACTAGCCTGCGGGATGCATCCTCTCGCACGTGTTTTTACTCGACTAGCCTGCGGGATGCATCCTCTCGCACGTGTTTTTACTCGAGTAGCCTGCGGGATGCATCCTCTCGCACGTGTTTTTACTCGACTAGCCTGCGGGGTGCATCCTCTCGCACGTGTTTTTACTCGACTAGCCTGCGGGAAGCATCCTCTCGCACGTGTTTTTGCTCGACAAGCCTGCGGGATGCATCCTCTCGCACGTGTTTTTGCTCGACTAGCCTGCGGGAAGCATCCTCTCGCACGTGTTTTTACTCGTCTAGCCTGCGGGATGCATCCTCTCGCACGTGTTTTTACTCGACTAGCCTGCGGGAAGTATCCTCTCGCACGTGTTTTTACTCGACTATCCTGCGGGATGCATCCTCTCGCACGTGTTTTTACTCGACTAGCCTGCGGGGTGCATCCTCTCGCACGTGTTTTTACTCGACTAGCCTGCGGGATGCATCCTCTCGCACGTGTTTTTACTCGACTAGCCTGCGGGATGCATCCTCTCGCACGTGTTTTTACTCGACTAGCCTGCGGGATGCATCCTCTCGCACGTGTTTTTACTCGACTAACCTTCGGGATGCATCCTCTCGCACGTGTTTTTACTCGACTAGCCTGCGGGATGCATCCTCTCGCACGTGTTTTTACTCGACTAGCCTGCGGGATGTATCCTCTCGCACGTGTTTTTACTCGATTAGCCTGCGGGAAGCATCCTCTCGGACGTGTTTTTACACGACTAGCCTGCGGGATGCATCCTCTCGCACGTGTTTTTACTCGACTAGCCTGCGGGATGCATCATCTCGCACGTGTTTTTACTCGACTAGCCTGCGGGATGCATCCTCTCGCACGTGTTTTTACTCGACTAGCCTGCGGGAAGCATCCTCTCGCACGTGTTTTTACTCGACTAGCCTGCCGGATTCATCCTCTCGCACGTTTTTTTATTCGACTAGCCTGCGGGATGCATCCTCTCGCACGTGTTTTTACTCGACTAGCCTGCGGGATGCATCCTCCCGCACGTGTTTTTACTCGACTAGCCTGCGGGATGCATCCTCTCGCACGTGTTTTTACTCGACTAGCCTGCTGGATGCATCCTCTCAAACGTGTTTTTACTCGACTAGCCTGCGGGATGCATCCTCTCGCACGTGTTTTTGCTCGACTAGCCTGCGGGATGCATCCTCTCGCACGTGTTTTTATTCGACTAGCCTGCGGGATGCATCCTCTCGCACGTGATTTTACTCGATAGCCTGCGGGATGCATCCTCTCGCACGTGTTTTTACTCGACTAGCCTGCGGGATGCATCCTCTCGCACGTGTTTTTACTCGACTAGCCTGCGGGATGCATCCTCTCGCACGTGTTTTTACTCGACTAGCCTGCGGGATGCATCCTCTCGCACGTGTTTTTACTCGACTAGCCTGGGGGTGCATCCTCTCGCACGTGTTTTTACTCGACTAGCCTGCGGGATGCATCCTCTCGCACGTGTTTTTACTCGAGTAGCCTGCGGGATGCATCCTCTCGCACGTGTTTTTACTCGATTAGCCTGCGGGATGCATCCTCTCGGACGTGTTTTTACTCGACTAGCCTGCGGGATGCATCCTCTCGCACGTGTTTTTACTCGAGTAGCCTGCGGGATGCATCCTCTCGCACGTGTTTTTACTCGACTAGCCTGCGGGGTGCATCCTCTCGCACGTGTTTTTACTCGACTAGCCTGCGGGATGCATCCTCTCGCACGTGTTTTTACTCGACTAGCCTGCGGGGTGCATCATCTCGCACGTGTTTTTACTCGACTAGCCTGCGGGATGCATCCTCTCGCACGTGTTTTTACTCGACTAGCCTGCGGGAAGCATCCTCTCGCACGTGTTTTTACTCGACTAGCCTGCCGGATGCATCCTCTCGCACGTTTTTTTATTCGACTAGCCTGCGGGATGCATCCTCTCGCACGTGTTTTTGCTCGACTAGCCTGCGGGACGCATCCTCTCAAACGTGTTTTTACTCGACTAGCCTGCGGGATGCATCCTCCCGCACGTGTTTTTACTCGACTAGCCTGCGGGATGCATCCTCTCGCACGTGTTTTTACTCGACTAGCCTGCTGGATGCATCCCCTCGCACGTGTTTTTACTCGACTAGCCTGCGGGATGCATCCTCTCGCACGTGTTTTTACTCGACTAGCCTGCGGGATGCATCCTCTCGCACGTGTTTTTACTCGACTAGCCTGCGGGATGCATCCTCTCGCACGTGTTTTTACTCGACTAGCCTGCGGGATGCATCCTCTCGCACGTGTTTTTACTCGAGTAGCCTGCGGGATGCATCCTCTCGCACGTGTTTTTACTCGACTAGCCTGCGGGGTGCATCCTCTCGCACGTGTTTTTACTCGACTAGCCTGCGGGATGCATCCTCTCGCACGTGTTTTTACTCGAGTAGCCTGCGGGATGCATCCTCTCGCACGTGTTTTTACTCGACTAGCCTGCGGGGTGCATCCTCTCGCACGTGTTTTTACTCGACTAGCCTGCGGGGTGCATCCTCTCGCACGTGTTTTTACTCGACTAGCCTGCGGGATGCATCCTCCCGCACGTGTTTTTACTCGACTAGCCTGCGGGATGCATCCTCTCTTACGTGTTTTTACTCGAGTAGCCTGCGGGATGCATCCTCTCGCACGTGTTTTTACTCGAGTAGCCTGCGGGATGCATCCTCTCGCACGTGTTTTTACTCGACTAGCCTGCGGGGTGCATCCTCTCGCACGTGTTTTTACTCGACTAGCCTGCGGGATGCATCCTCTCGCACGTGTTTTTACTCGACTAGCCTGCGGGATGCATCCTCTCGCACGTGTTTTTACTCGACTAGCCTGCGGGATGCATCCTCTCGCACGTGTTTTTACTCGACTAGCCTGCGGGATGCATCCTCTCGCACGTGTTTTTACTCGACTAGCCTGCGGGATGCATCCTCTCGCACGTGTTTTTACTCGACTAACCTGCGGGATGCATCCTCTCGCACGTGTTTTTACTCGACTAGCCTGCGGGATGCATCCTCTCGCACGTGTTTTTACTCGACTAGCCTGCGGGATGCATCCTCTCGCACGTGTTTTTACTCGACTAGCCTGCGGGATGCATCCTCTCGCACGTGTTTTTACTCGACTAACCTGCGGGATGCATCCTCTCGCACGTGTTTTTACTCGACTAGCCTGCGGGATGCATCCTCTCGCACGTGTTTTTACTCGACTAGCCTGCGGGATGTATCCTCTCGCACGTGTTTTTACTCGACTAGCCTGCGGGATGCATCCTCTCGGACGTGTTTTTACTCGACTAGCCTGCGGGATGCATCCTCTCGCACGTGTTTTTACTCGAGTAGCCTGCGGGATGCATCCTCTCGCACGTGTTTTTACTCGACTAGCCTGCGGGGAGCATCCTCTCGCACGTGTTTTTACTCGACTAGCCTGCGGGATGCATCCTCTCGCACGTGTTTTTACTCGACTAGCCTGCGGGATGCATCCTCTCGCACGTGTTTTTACTCGACTAGCCTGCGGGATGCATCCTCTCGCACGTGTTTTTACTCGACTAGCCTGCGGGGTGCATCCTCTCGCACGTGTTTTTACTCGACTAGCCTGCGGGATGCATCCTCTCGCACGTGTTTTTACTCGTCTAGGCTGCGGGATGCATCGTCTCGCACGTGTTTTTACTCGACTAGCCTGCGGGATGCATCCTCTCGCACGTGTTTTTACTCGACTAGCCTGCGGGGTGCATCCTCTCGCACGTGTTTTTACTCGACTAGCCTGCGGGATGCATCCTCTCGCACGTGTTTTTACTCGTCTAGGCTGCGGGATGCATCGTCTCGCACGTGTTTTTACTCGACTAGCCTGCGGGATGCATCCTCTCGCACGTGTTTTTACTCGACTAGCCTGCGGGATGCATCCTCTCGCACGTGTTTTTACTCGACCAGCCTGCGGGATGCATCCTCTCGCACGTGTTTTTACTCGACTAGCCTGCGGGATGCATCCTCTCGCACGTGTTTTTACTCGACTAGCCTGCGGGATGCATCCTCTCGCACGTGTTTTTACTCGACTAGCCTGCGGGATGCATCCTCTCGCACGTGTTTTTACTCGACTAGCCTGCGGGATGCATCCTCTCGCACGTGTTTTTACTCGACTAGCCTGCGGGATGCATCCTCTCGCACGTGTTTTTACTCGACTAGCCTGCGGGGTGCATCCTCTCGCACGTGTTTTTACTCGACTAGACTGCGGGATGCATCCTCTCGCATGTGTTTTTACTCGACTAGCCTGCGGGATGCATCCTCTCGCACGTGTTTTTATTCGACTAGCCTGCGGGGTGCATCCTCTCGCACGTGTTTTTACTCGACTAGACTGCGGGATGCATCCTCTCGCACGTGTTTTTACTCGACTAGCCTGCAGGATGCATCCTCTCGCACGTGTTTTTACTCGACTAGCCTGCGGGATGCATCCTCTCGCACGTGTTTTTACTCGTCTAGGCTGCGGGATGCATCGTCTCGCACGTGTTTTTACTCGACTAGCCTGCGGGATGCATCCTCTCGCACGTGTTTTTACTCGACTAGCCTGCGGGATGCATCCTCTCGCACGTGTTTTTGCTCGACTAGCCTGCGGGATGCATCCTCTCGCACCTGTTTTTGCTCGACTAGCCTGCGGGACGCATCCTCTGGCACGTGTTCTTCACTCGACTAGCCTGCGGGATGCATCCTCTCGCACTTGTTTTTACTCGACTAGCCTGCGGGGTGCATCCTCTCGCACGTGTTTTTACTCGACTAGCCTGCGGGATGCATCCTCTCGCACGTGTTTTTACTCGACTAGCCTGCGGGATGCATCCTCTCGCACGTGTCTTTGCTCGACTAGCCTGCGGGATGCATCCTCTCGCACGTGTCTTTGCTCGACTAGCCTGCGGGATGCATCCTCTCGCACGTGTTTTTACTCGGCTAGCCTGCGGGATGCATCCTCCCGCACGTGTTTTTACTCGACTAGCCTGCGGGATGCATCCTCTCGCACTTGTTTTTACTCGACTAGCCTGCGGGATGCATCCTCTCGCACGTGTTTTTACTCGACTAGCCTGCGGGATGCATCCTCTCGCACGTGTTTTTACTCGACTAGCCTGCGGGATGCATCCTCTCGCACGTGTTTTTACTCGACTAGCCTGCGGGGTGCATCCTCTCGCACGTGTTTTTACTCGACTAGCCTGCGGGGTGCATCCTCTCGCACGTGTTTTTACTCGACTAGCCTGCGGGATGCATCCTCTCGCACGTGTTTTTACTCGACTAGCCTGCGGGATGCATCCTCTCGCACGTGTTTTTACTCGACTAGCCTGCGGGATGCATCCTCTCGCACGTGTTTTTACTCGACTAGCCTGCGGGATGCATCCTCTCGCACGTGTTTTTACTCGACTAGCCTGCGGGATGCATCCTCTCGCACGTGTTTTTACTCGACTAACCTGCGGGATGCATCCTCTCGCACGTGTTTTTACTCGACTAGCCTGCGGGATGCATCCTCTCGCACGTGTTTTTACTCGACTAGCCTGCGGGATGTATCCTCTCGCACGTGTTTTTACTCGACTAGCCTGCGGGATGCATCCTCTCGGACGTGTTTTTACTCGACTAGCCTGCGGGATGCATCCTCTCGCACGTGTTTTTACTCGAGTAGCCTGCGGGATGCATCCTCTCGCACGTGTTTTTACTCGACTAGCCTGCGGGGAGCATCCTCTCGCACGTGTTTTTACTCGACTAGCCTGCGGGATGCATCCTCTCGCACGTGTTTTTACTCGACTAGCCTGCGGGATGCATCCTCTCGCACGTGTTTTTACTCGACTAACCTGCGGGATGCATCCTCTCGCACGTGTTTTTACTCGACTAGCCTGCGGGATGCATCCTCTCGCACGTGTTTTTATTCGACTAGCCTGCGGGGTGCATCCTCTCGCACGTGTTTTTACTCGACTAGACTGCGGGATGCATCCTCTCGCACGTGTTTTTACTCGACTAGCCTGCGGGATGCATCCTCTCGCACGTGTTTTTACTCGACTAGCCTGCGGGATGCATCCTCTCGCACGTGTTTTTACTCGTCTAGGCTGCGGGATGCATCGTCTCGCACGTGTTTTTACTCGACTAGCCTGCGGGATGCATCCTCTCGCACGTGTTTTTACTCGACTAGCCTGCGGGATGCATCCTCTCGCACGTGTTTTTGCTCGACTAGCCTGCGGGATGCATTCTCTCGCACCTGTTTTTGCTCGACTAGCCTGCGGGACGCATCCTCTGGCACGTGTTCTTCACTCGACTAGCCTGCGGGATGCATCCTCTCGCACTTGTTTTTACTCGACTAGCCTGCGGGGTGCATCCTCTCGCACGTGTTTTTACTCGACTAGCCTGCGGGATGCATCCTCTCGCACGTGTTTTTACTCGACTAGCCTGCGGGATGCATCCTCTCGCACGTGTCTTTGCTCGACTAGCCTGCGGGATGCATCCTCTCGCACGTGTCTTTGCTCGACTAGCCTGCGGGATGCATCCTCTCGCACGTGTTTTTACTCGGCTAGCCTGCGGGATGCATCCTCTCGCACGTGTTTTTACTCGACTAGCCTGCGGGATGCATCCTCTCGCACTTGTTTTTACTCGACTAGCCTGCGGGATGCATCCTCTCGCACGTGTTTTTACTCGACTAGCCTGCGGGATGCATCCTCTCGCACGTGTTTTTACTCGACTAGCCTGCGGGATGCATCCTCTCGCACGTGTTTTTACTCGACTAGCCTGCGGGGTGCATCCTCTCGCACGTGTTTTTACTCGACTAGCCTGCGGGGTGCATCCTCTCGCACGTGTTTTTACTCGACTAGCCTGCGGGATGCATCCTCTCGCACGTGTTTTTACTCGACTAGCCTGCGGGATGCATCCTCTCGCACGTGTTTTTACTCGACTAGCCTGCGGGATGCATCCTCTCGCACGTGTTTTTACTCGACTAGCCTGCGGGATGCATCCTCTCGCACGTGTTTTTACTCGACTAGCCTGCGGGATGCATCCTCTCGCACGTGTTTTTACTCGACTAACCTGCGGGATGCATCCTCTCGCACGTGTTTTTACTCGACTAGCCTGCGGGATGCATCCTCTCGCACGTGTTTTTACTCGACTAGCCTGCGGGATGTATCCTCTCGCACGTGTTTTTACTCGACTAGCCTGCGGGATGCATCCTCTCGGACGTGTTTTTACTCGACTAGCCTGCGGGATGCATCCTCTCGCACGTGTTTTTACTCGAGTAGCCTGCGGGATGCATCCTCTCGCACGTGTTTTTACTCGACTAGCCTGCGGGGAGCATCCTCTCGCACGTGTTTTTACTCGACTAGCCTGCGGGATGCATCCTCTCGCACGTGTTTTTACTCGACTAGCCTGCGGGATGCATCCTCTCGCACGTGTTTTTACTCGAGTAGCCTGCGGGATGCATCCTCTCGCACGTGTTTTTACTCGACTAGCCTGCGGGGTGCATCCTCTCGCACGTGTTTTTACTCGACTAGCCTGCGGGGTGCATCCTCTCGCACGTGTTTTTACTCGACTAGCCTGCGGGATGCATCCTCTCGCACGTGTTTTTACTCGACTAGCCTGCGGGATGCATCCTCTCGCACGTGTTTTTACTCGAGTAGCCTGCGGGATGCATCCTCTCGCACGTGTTTTTACTCGACTAGCCTGCGGGGTGCATCCTCTCGCACGTGTTTTTACTCGACTAGCCTGCGGGATGCATCCTCTCGCACGTGTTTTTACTCGACTAGCCTGCGGGATGCATCCTCTCGCACGTGTTTTTACTCGACTAGCCTGCGGGATGCATCCTCCCGCACGTGTTTTTACTCGACTAGCCTGCGGGATGTATCCTCTCGCACGTGTTTTTACTCGACTAGCCTGCGGGATGCATCCTCTCGGACGTGTTTTTACTCGACTAGCCTGCGGGATGCATCCTCTCGCACGTGTTTTTACTCGAGTAGCCTGCGGGATGCATCCTCTCGCACGTGTTTTTACTCGACTAGCCTGCGGGATGCATCGTCTCGCACGTGTTTTTACTCGACTAGCCTGCGGGGTGCATCCTCTCGCACGTGTTTTTACTCTACTAGCCTGCGGGATGCATCCTCTCGCACGTGTTTTTACTCGACTAGCCTGCGGGATGCATCCTCTCGCACGTGTTTTTACTCGACTAGCCTGCGGGATGCATCCTCTCGCACGTGTTTTTACTCGACTAGCCTGCGGGATGCATCCTCTCGCACGTGTTTTTACTCGACTAGCCTGCGGGATGCATCCTCTCGCACGTGTTTTTACTCGACTAACCTGCGGGATGCATCCTCTCGCACGTGTTTTTACTCGACTAGCCTGCGGGATGCATCCTCTCGCACGTGTTTTTACTCGACTAGCCTGCGGGATGCATCCTCTCGCATGTGTTTTTGCTCGACTAGCCTGCGGGATGCATCCTCTCGCACCTGTTTTTGCTCGACTAGCCTGCGGGACGCATCCTCTGGCACGTGTTCTTCACTCGACTAGCCTGCGGGATGCATCCTCTCGCACTTGTTTTTACTCGACTAGCCTGCGGGGTGCATCCTCTCGCACGTGTTTTTACTCGACTAGCCTGCGGGATGCATCCTCTCGCACGTGTTTTTACTCGACTAGCCTGCGGGATGCATCCTCTCGCACGTGTCTTTGCTCGACTAGCCTGCGGGATGCATCCTCTCGCACGTGTCTTTGCTCGACTAGCCTGCGGGATGCATCCTCTCGCACGTGTTTTTACTCGGCTAGCCTGCGGGATGCATCCTCTCGCACGTGTTTTTACTCGACTAGCCTGCGGGATGCATCCTCTCGCACTTGTTTTTACTCGACTAGCCTGCGGGATGCATCCTCTCGCACGTGTTTTTACTCGACTAGCCTGCGGGATGCATCCTCTCGCACGTGTTTTTACTCGACTAGCCTGCGGGATGCATCCTCTCGCACGTGTTTTTACTCGACTAGCCTGCGGGGTGCATCCTCTCGCACGTGTTTTTACTCGACTAGCCTGCGGGGTGCATCCTCTCGCACGTGTTTTTACTCGACTAGCCTGCGGGATGCATCCTCTCGCACGTGTTTTTACTCGACTAGCCTGCGGGATGCATCCTCTCGCACGTGTTTTTACTCGACTAGCCTGCGGGATGCATCCTCTCGCACGTGTTTTTACTCGACTAGCCTGCGGGATGCATCCTCTCGCACGTGTTTTTACTCGACTAGCCTGCGGGATGCATCCTCTCGAACGTGTTTTTACTCGACTAGCCTGCGGGATGCATCCTCTCGCACGTGTTTTTACTCGACTAGCCTGCGGGATGCATCCTCTCGCACGTGTTTTTACTCGACTAGCCTGCGGGATGCATCCTCTCGCACGTGTTTTTACTCGACTAACCTGCGGGATGCATCCTCTCGCACGTGTTTTTACTCGACTAGCCTGCGGGATGCATCCTCTCGCACGTGTTTTTACTCGACTAGCCTGCGGGATGTATCCTCTCGCACGTGTTTTTACTCGACTAGCCTGCGGGATGCATCCTCTCGGACGTGTTTTTACTCGACTAGCCTGCGGGTTGCATCCTCTCGCACGTGTTTTTACTCGAGTAGCCTGCGGGATGCATCCTCTCGCACGTGTTTTTACTCGACTAGCCTGCGGGGAGCATCCTCTCGCACGTGTTTTTACTCGACTAGCCTGCGGGATGCATCCTCTCGCACGTGTTTTTACTCGACTAGCCTGCGGGATGCATCCTCTCGCACGTGTTTTTACTCGAGTAGCCTGCGGGATGCATCCTCTCGCACGTGTTTTTACTCGACTAGCCTGCGGGGTGCATCCTCTCGCACGTGTTTTTACTCGACTAGCCTGCGGGTGCATCCTCTCGCACGTGTTTTTACTCGACTAGCCTGCGGGATGCATCCTCTCGCACGTGTTTTTACTCGACTAGCCTGCGGGATGCATCCTCTCGCACGTGTTTTTACTCGACTAGCCTGCGGGATGCATCCTCTCGCACGTGTTTTTACTCGACTAGCCTGCGGGATGCATCCTCTCGCACGTGTTTTTACTCGACTAGCCTGCGGGATGCATCCTCTCGCACGTGTTTTTACTCGACTAGCCTGCGGGATGCATCCTCTCGCACGTGTTTTTACTCGACTAGCCTGCGGGATGCATCCTCTCGCACGTGTTTTTACTCGACTAGCCTGCGGGATGCATCCTCTCGCACGTGTTTTTACTCGACTAGCCTGCGGGATGCATCCTCTCGCACGTGTTTTTACTCGACTAGCCTGCGGGATGCATCCTCTCGCACGTGTTTTTACTCGACTAGCCTGCGGGATGCATCCTCTCGCACGTGTTTTTACTCGACTAGCCTGCGGGATGCATCCTCTCGCACGTGTTTTTACTCGACTAGCCTGCGGGATGCATCCTCTCGCACGTGTTTTTACTCGACTAGCCTGCGGGATGCATCCTCTCGCACGTGTTTTTACTCGACTAGCCTGCGGGATGCATCCTCTCGCACGTGTTTTTACTCGACTAGCCTGCGGGATGCATCCTCTCGCACGTGTTTTTACTCGACTAGCCTGCGGGATGCATCCTCTCGCACGTGTTTTTACTCGACTAGCCTGCGGGATGCATCCTCTCGCACGTGTTTTTACTCGACTAGCCTGCGGGATGCATCCTCTCGCACGTGTTTTTACTCGACTAGCCTGCGGGATGCATCCTCTCGCACGTGTTTTTACTCGACTAGCCTGCGGGATGCATCCTCTCGCACGTGTTTTTACTCGACTAGCCTGCGGGATGCATCCTCTCGCACGTGTTTTTACTCGACTAGCCTGCGGGATGCATCCTCTCGCACGTGTTTTTACTCGACTAGCCTGCGGGATGCATCCTCTCGCACGTGTTTTTACTCGACTAGCCTGCGGGATGCATCCTCTCGCACGTGTTTTTACTCGACTAGCCTGCGGGATGCATCCTCTCGCACGTGTTTCTTACTCGACTAGCCTGCGGGGATGCATCCTCTCGCACGTGTTTTTACTCGACTAGCCTGCGGGATGCATCCTCTCGCACGTGTTTTTACTCGACTAGCTGCGGGGAGCATCCCTCCTCGCCACGTGTTTTTACTCGACTAGCCTGCGGGATGCAATCCTCTCGCACG